>NC_056754.1:26213334-26275834 GCF_018687715.1 Carya illinoinensis | reverse complement strand
GATGAGCCTTTGTTGTTCAAAAGATGCCCTGATCAAATCATTAGAAGATGTGTGCCGGAAGAAGAGATGCAAGACATCCTCCATCATTGTCATTCCTCATCATATGGAGGACACTTTGGAGCCACCCGTACAGCAGCTAAGGTACTTCAAAGTGGGTTCTTTTGGCCTTCCATTTTTTGTGATAGTTACACTTTGGTGAAAACTTGTGACCGGTGCCAACGTATGGAAAATATTTCAAGGCGTCATGAGTTACCATTGAAAGGTATCTTAGAAGTTGAGTTGTTTGATGTTTGGGGAATAGATTTTATGGGGCCTTTTCCTCCTTCTTTTTGTTTTGCTTATATCTTGCTAGCAGTTGACTATGTGTCAAAATGGGTGGAAGCAATTGCTACAACAACAAATGATGCAAAGGTAGTGCTCAAATTTCTGCACAAGAACATATTCACAAGATTTGACACTCCACGAGCTATTATTAGTGATGAAGGGACTCAATTTTGCAACAAGTTATTTGAGAATCTTCTGTCTAAATATGGTGTGAAGCACAAGATAGCACTTGCTTACCATCCTCAAACTAATGGTCAAGCTGAAATTTCAAATAGAGAGATCAAGAACATCCTTGAGAAGACAGTCAAAATCAATACAAAGGATTGGGCGAAGAAGCTTGATGATGCTTTGTGGGCATACCGTACAGCCTTTAAAACACCTATCGGGATGTCTCCATACCGATTAGTATTTGGAAAGGCATGTCATCTTCCTGTAGAGTTGGAGCATAGAGCTTATTGGGCTGTGAAAAAGTTTAACTTTGATTTGAAGGCAGTAGGTGAAAAGCGACTTCTTCAATTGAATGAGATGGAAGAGTTCCGGAATGATGCATATGAAAATGCAAAGATCTATAAAGAAAGGACGAAGAAGTGGCATGACAAACAGATTCTTAGGCGAGAGTTTGCTCCAGGACAACAAGTTTTACTCTTCAATTCACGACTCAAACTCTTTCCGGGAAAGTTGAAATCAAGATGGACGGGTCCTTATACAATTCATGAAGTTTCCTCTTTTGGAGAAGTAGATTTGAAGGACAAGACTGGGAATATTTTCAGAGTTAATGGTCAGAGATTGAAGCACTACTATGGAGAGCAAATGGAGAGGAACTATGCATTTATTCCTCTTGGAGATCCTAATTGATGATCATTGAAAAGTCTGGCTGTAGACTTTAAAACAAGCGCTTATGGGAGGCAACCCATAGATCTATCTTTATTTCTTTCATTTATTTTATTATCTTTATTTATTTAAGTTTAATAAATTGGTTTTTGATGCAGGTTTATTTAGCAAGAATAAAGAGCTGGAAAATTTTAAAACCTTGGAAGGTTCACCATGAAACCAGGGAAGTTCCTTTATTTCTTCAATCCTTTTTACTTTTGCATCACAATGAGGACATTGTTTAGTTTAAGTTTGGGGGTGTAAACTCCTATAATCATTTGATCCTCTTGCTTTCTAAGTCTTGGGTTGTTGATGGGTTGTTTGAGTCTCTTACCAAGCATGCATTGGAGTAAGATTGAATTCTCTATGACTCTGAAATTTGTGATTGAAGATAGTTTTGAGAAAAATTTTCAAAAATTTCTTTTATGTCAAGTGAAGTTTTGCGGGTACTTTGGTTTAAATCTTTGACCTTGAACACAATTGAGCACATAGTCGTTTTTCTCTTATTCCATTTTGCTTATGAAGAGAAGAAGTTGAATTAATTGAAAGAGGGAGGTTCGATTTTGCTTTGCTCTAGAATCCGTTGATGGGTCCTTGAGACGAAATCCTAGTTGAGACCAAATATCAGAGAAATGATCTAGGCATTTCTTTGGCATAACCAAAAAGCTTTCCCAGCCGTCCTAAATGTCATGCCATCATTACATGGTGTGTTTCCATAGTCAACCCCCTTGAGCCTTCATGAGCCTTTATTGATTCTTTAAACTACATAAACCATGCCCGCTCTAAGCCTGAAAAACAATGAATCTACCGTTGATAGTTTGAGAAAATACTTTGGTGGAGAGTTACATTTAAAAGAAAAAATTGGTTTCATGATGAACCGTATTATGTTTGCTCTGTTTGATCAAAGAAAAAGAAGAAGAAGAAAGGAAGTGATTAAAAGAAAAAAAAGAAAAAGAAAAAGAAGTCGCCAAGCGGAAAGTGAATTACCTCAAATTTTGTTAAGGGAAGTGTTGGTATTACATTAGTGATTACAGCAATAATAATGCCATAAGTATGAGCATATTGCCAAGAAAGAGCTATGATTTGAATCATGTGAGTTTCTCTTTTAATGTTCTTTTCACTAAGTATTTTTCCAATTTGTTTAAACTCCCATATCCAGTTCTTTCTTAACCCTCACCCTGTGGCCTATCATTACAACCTTAATAAAGACCTTTCGATCTTTGATTTTGGTGTTGACTACATTAGTGGAGAGGATTTCTGAAAATTGGACTTATGGGGTTAAGTTTTAAGAGAATTCTTTTGATTTTGGTTGTTCTACTTTTATCTAAGTTTGCAGGTGGTTTGAAGTTAAATTGACTATATCACACACACACTCAAGGTCTTAGCTTTAGGTTGAAGTAAACGCCTAACTCTTGCTTGACAAATTGCAAAATTTTTGATTGATTTTCTTGCTATCTTTGATGTTAAAAGAGTAAGATACTAGAGATGAAATCTAAATTCATAAAAGCTTGGTGAGTGATGATACTTCTCTTTGGGGTCGAGTTGATATTGCCTAAACTATCATTTGTTTTTCTTTTTGTTTGAGGACAAACAAAGTTGTAAGTTTGGGGGTATTTGATGACTTACAAAATTTCATATTGCAGATTTTACAAGTTCGCTCGAGCGGGGGCTTTTGGCCGCTCGAGCGAATTCAGGCAGATTCAAACGCTCGACTGCCGCTCGACAGGGAGCTCAAGCGGGTTGCTGAAAAACGAAGATCGCTCGAGCGGAGACATTGGCCGCTCGAGCGAAATCAGGCAGAGTCGAACGCTCGATGTGCGCTCGATGGGACGCTCGAGCGAAATCAGGCAGAGTCGAACGCTCGACGCGCGCTCGACACCCCGCTCGAGCGAACATCGTATTTTGACAGATTTTAGGTTTTCTGCCGTGGGACCATATAAAAGCCATTTTTCACTCTAGAGCCGGGAGTTTTGACTGGAGAACACTTCTTGGGAGAGAAAAACACAGTTAGAGGGATTCAATTCATCTGTTTTGAAGACGGAATTCCAATTATTGCACGTACGTTGGAATCATACACGAGCACGGACGAGAGAAAAGCATTGAATCGTTCCCTTGAGCTTTTGACGACGAGTTGAGGCTGCAAGGAGGATTTTTCAGTGTTTATTTTCTTCTTCCCATCTTCTCAGAACAATTATGCTGAATTCGTTTATGTTGAATTCCAATTCTAGCATGAGCTAAATTTTCTTCTTTCTAGGAAAACGATGTAACCTATTTCCGAACTATGCTTGATTGTCTATGCTAATTTAATGCAATTCTCTCTTTGTTTATCTGATTTATTCTGAATTTATTGCTTCTAATTAACTGGCCATTGATTAGATGATAAGTAATCTTGTGATTTGCTATCGAAAGAGGGAGTCATAGGGTAGATCTTGGATATTTCAGCATAGGTAAGTATAGAGATCGAAAGACTTGTATGAACCTATGTAGTGATTAAATCATTAGTCTTATTGCGTTCTTGATTATTGAATTTGCATACTCTTGTGTGAATTGATAAACTAGAATCACTTCCAATTGACTATCGAAAGAGGCTTTTGGATGAATTAGAGATTTGCTAATAGATAAAAGAGAATTCAATTAAGTTAGCTGGATGAGAAAAGCATAGTGACGAATTAGGTGAAATCGATTTCCTAGAAGTTTTCTTACCTATTGAATTTGATCTTTGAAAGTCAGTTTTATTTTCTTTACTTATTTCTCTTTGAGTTGATCTAGTTTTAATTGCAACTACAAAAACCTTAGCGATTCCTCTAGATAAAATTGAGATTAGTATAATTTTGGTATTTGGCAAGAGTAAGGTACCAATCCCTGAGGACGATACTCTTCTTATTACTTTACTATAAAACTACGATACTGTGCACTTGCAGTTTTGCATCGGTCACATATTGAGAAGAATATTACCAATAACATCTTATTCACTTTAATGAACAGTCCAAGAAAACTAAGGATAATATCAATTCAAGGCGTGACCTGGAGATTTTGGGCTATAGAAAAGAATTACATTTAAGGCATGAAGGTGATGGTGTAACAATGTCACATGCACTGTACACATTACACGAAAATGAAAGGAATAAATTTTGTGAGTGGTTGTCTAATATCAAATTTCCAGATGGGTTCACTTCCAATATCTCAAACTGTGTTTCTCTACATGATTGCAAAATCTCAAGGTTGAAAAGTCACGACTGTCATGTTTTCCTTCAAAGACTACTCTCCATTGCTGCTGGCGGTATTTAAGAAGTGACATTGCCTTAGCTTTTACCTAACTTAGCACTTTCTTGAAAGAGTTGTGCACTCTAACACTGGATGTGAATCGTCTATCCTAGCTCCAAACTGATATTGTCACCATTGTATACAAATTGGAGATGATATTCTCTCCTTCCTTTTTTGATGTCATGGTCCACCTAACTGTCCATTTACCCCCGTGAGGTCATACTTGGGGGTCTAGTACAATATAAGTGGATGTACCCATTTGAAAGGTATCTCGACAAACTCAAGTGGTATCCTGACATTTTGCTCCATGTATATCGAAGATGTTGAAACGAAGTTTAGTTGAGCGGACTGCAACATTGATGTTGAAGAAGAGGAAACTATAGATGGATTCAGAAATTTCAACCAAAAAGTTCATCCCTTGGGTATAGCTTCTAATGTTCAATTAGAAGATAAACTCCATTTGGTACGTGCTCAACAATTGTGCGGAGATTGAACAGTATATAGAGTAATCATCAACGAGTTTACTTAAAAATCTACTTTCAGTCCAATTTAACAAGTTGTTATCAACCCAATACCAACTAACTTGAAGATTTTGCTTGGTGATTTCGTGCTTCAAATGCAGAGAACACTACGAGAAATGTAAGGTATACAAAACCCAAATTGCATCGATCGCACGCATTAAACTGACTTTCCAACTTGGTTCAAGCAACGTGTAAGTTCTTCTCCATCCTTATCTACATTGAAATATTATAGGTTTCCTTGATATGCTTTGGAATGATGAAAATATACATTGTGAATTTTCTACAATTTTGGTATAAATCCAGGAATATTGTACCTCGAATCCACTTGATGTGTTTGCTGATCTATATGCGTTAGCTTACGGGCCTGTTGGGTTGCATCATATGCTGTTGCATAATAAATGGAAAAAGGTTTCATACGAAGTAGCATGAACTTTGCCGACATACACAAAATTTTGGGGTGTTGGTAACTGGGGATGAGGCCACAAGTAACGTAGACTTCCACGATGTTATCAATAATATCGTAGAGTTATGCTACATGGAGTGGCGTCGAGTATACCTATTTGAATGTGATTGGTTTGACGTTGGTGATCGAAAATGAGGGGTGCGGGTTGATGACCATATGATTAGTATCAACATGAATAGGACTTGGTATAAGGATGAACCATTTGTGTTGGCGAGTCAGGCTGATTAATGTTTCTACATAAGAGATATAAGGCCGAAAGGAAGTTGGGGTGTTGTGTAGAACTATACAAATAGAAATATATATAACATTCCATCAGTACCGAGGGTTCTGGAAAGTATTGATGGCGAATCAAGTACTAATGATGCCGATCAAGAAAATATGTCATCATATTATTATGAACCAATGCAGTGTGAAAATGCAAATCCAATATCATTTCCACTGGATAAGCTTGATATACTACCTAGCCATATTGATGCATGAGAAGTCATGGACCCGCATGGTCAATGCATAGATTTAGCAGGCTTTATCAATGATGACATGATGACTTTTGGTTTTGGAGATGTGTTTGGTGGGGAGAATATTCAGATGAAGGGGACCTATCAACAGAGGAAGAGTCTATGTCATATTTATAATTACAACCGAAAAACGTCATTGATTTAAGGTTGGCACAGTAGATTACCTCTTTGAAATTGGTATTGTACATAGACAGTTCAATATGAGATTGTATGAAATACCCGTTTTGATTTATTTATTAAAACCATGAATTATAATTATTGATAAATGGATTGAACTAATATGCATAAGATAACATCGATGTTTTCATATATTTCAAGGTATATAAATACCTAAAAATTTATTTATTTTCTTAAAACTTGTTTGACTTCTGACATGTATGATATTATTCTTGCTCAGGTGAGGGGAAAACAATACTGCGTTGCATTAAAGCTTCACTTCACTGAATCTGGTTTGGGTAGGATTTACTTTCTCCTAGCTTGAACTATTTATCATGCAAACAATAAACAAGTACAAAAGTAGTATTCAGCGTTACAACATTAATACCTGATTTAAACGAAGTCTAACATTGTGATACTTATTTACTTCATGTGACTTTCAAATTGGGCCATAACATACTTGTAGGCGATAAGCTATGTGGGCATGTCAGCACAATCCCATCTTCAATCTAGAGGCATGAGGAGCACTATCAATTATCAAGGTATACAATTTGACAATTCAGTTATTCCTCTATCTATGTTATGCTCATAATGTAAGGATTAGTCTACCCACAAGTAATTGAAAACAGTTCGTAAATGATCCTTTTTATGAACTTGTCTGTGACTTTGAGATTACTATGTGGAATGGACATGACATTTATCACAATGTTATTACTCGTACACATGCAGGTGACCGATCGGGACCCAATTCTAGAGGTAGAGGGAGACTCCGAGGTATTCGTGCAAGGCACCATGTACCATACTCAAGTCGCCACATCCGATGACATGGAGCAAAAATCTCGTCATATCACAGCATTGAGGAGTGTAATCAATCCTCTTCAGATGACTCCACACAGCCTCCAAGTCCTCCCACCATGCGCCAACCCAATTCCCTCACTAGAGCCTATTCGAGAACCCTCACCAGCACAGGAACAAGCACAAACTAGACAACATGCAATCTTGGAAGATCTCGGTACACCACAAACTGGTGCGTGTTTTTCTAATACATATTAAATGCGTTGACCTATTTATGTGTGTTATTAAGTGTAAAGATACATTACACTTACAAAAACTAATCTAGTGAACTTTGAAACATAGCTACGGATGCCCCCATGGAGCCCAGAGTAAAGCAAGAATAGAAGAAACGAACTCTTGGGCTCGCTAAATGTATCAAGTTTGAAAAGATGAGGAAGTATAGGAAAGTGCTTTTGAAGATAAACGACAGTGAGACTATCTGTGTTGTGAACATGCTTCTATGTTCACAACACGAGTATCATAGATTGTTAAACAATATTGCGACATGAGTTATGCTCGATAGTCTCATGTCCCACAAGCCATGAAAGAGGAGCTCATCGACCATGTTCGGGTAAGTCATTGGTTAGTTAATTTTGATTGTTTGAAAGTGGTTTATGTAGTATAATCATCGCCCAAATAGCACATAATTGTAGTATGACTTTGTGTTCAACTGGAAACGCGAAAACCACTGATTGACAATGACAAAGCAACTTCATAGGCACTTCAACTCCTTCCATTACAACTTGTACAAGATTTATCAATCATATGGAAGCCTTGAAGAAGCATTGGCTAATGTGACTACATTGGTGGACCCCCTTGTTTGGGTCAAGTTGTGTTGCAGGTGGGGCAGCGATGCCTTTAAGGTATATAAACTTGCTCTTTCTCAAATTAAAGTATATATCTACCCATTTAATATGTCTAAATATAGTTCTGGAAAATCTATTTGTTTATCATAGCTAACATTGGGTGTGCATGGTAGAAAATTTCAACTCAAAATCGGGAGAACCAAAAGAAGCAAGCAATTAATCACACATCAGGACGTAAATCATTCGTCCGAATACTTGAGCAAATGGTATGAGGATGCAAATAATTTCTTTTCATTTCAATAGACTTGTCCAAATTTTGAACTCATATGCCATGAAAGAATATTGTCCTCTACATGTGAAATGAATTTCTGTTGTTTTTGTGACAATATTACATTACTATTGGATAGTGGTTACTCTAACTTTCGGGCTTAAAATGCACATGTCCACCACAATAAAGTTTTTTGATATGAAAAATATTCTTAGACTTATTGCTCACACATTTAATGCGTTAAGAATGGAAATTTGATTGACTTCTACAAGAAGATGAGCTAGTCGAAGAAGAAGAATACATTTGTGACAAATGCTATAGAAGATACTTATGTGAGTAGTACGCTTACAATCCATGAGATCTATGTTTCTTTCCGAATGTGACAAATGCATACATAGCACATGCCTAGATTGTTTATAATCGCTATTTTGTCAATGTGTAGAAGGAGATGCAAGGTAAGATGGATGGCTTAGAACTAGAGCAACGTAGTGATGAGATAGCAGCGACTGTCTTTAGGGAGGTCCTTGGCCATTGACCTAGATATGCATGAGGACTCAGAGAGATGGTCATCCCTAAGTCAAGTAAACAATGTGACGAACTTAAAATGCAACATTACCTGTCTGAGATTGAAAGACACAAGAAAAATCCTAAACAACATAAGAAAGATGCTGAAGAGTACAAGAGTTAGCTGGATGAAATGAGGGGAGAGATGCGGGCTCTTAGGGAGCATCAGATTCAGACTGACAGAATGTTTCAGACTTTCTTTAGGGATCATCTGTCATTCACAGAGTCATATCGACAGACTCAGTGTACCGATTCCACCGACCCATAAGGGGGTTATATGTTTTAAATAATTTTGGGTGATTTTTTGTTAGTCAATATGACAACTGGGCAATATATATATATATATATATTACTATATATATATAAAGGAATCTATGTCTACACCGAGGAGATAACAAGTTTCGGTGTCCTTTTTTTGAGAAGCTTTTGAGCATATCTTCAGACTCCATACCTGAACTATTCTAGTATTCATGTTTTATGGCTATCTAGTGTCCATGTTCCTTCTATTCACAAGTAGGGGGCAATTATGGTTGTCACGAAAGTAAGGAGTACAGTTAAATCTTAGTATAAGTTCCATATTTTGAAAATCATTTTCTCACCCAATGGTACAAATACTTGTTGACTCTTTCTTCCTATTTTTCTGATTAGGTTTGATTTGCTATGCAGTGCTGTGATGCATGATGGGAGTGATGGGATGTGGCCTGCAACACAGTGCAGGACAAAGGTGCACTTTAAAAGGATCTCGTGGGTTGTTTACCTTTTCACTACGTATTTTGGCTTGTGAATCATTTAGTTTTTCTACTTTCCAACTTTCTATTTCCTCTTCCGCTACCGGCTGCTTTATGAAATGTTCATTTTTCTATCGTATAGTTTGGTTGTTGCTACTGGATATTTTTACCTATTCTAGGAGATTTTGATGAGGAATTATTCTTTTTTTGTTGTTAGCCTAGTCTTATCCCAATGTTCCAATGTTTTAGTTATTGTTTGATGAGGTGGCAACTAGACTTTGATAAATTTCCATTTTCGCAATACTTTTATTTACTAATAATCTAATAAAGGAAAAAAAATCAAAATATTAGCAATGTTTCTAATCTACAATTCACTCACGATCTTCATGTATTTCTATGTACCATTTTGTAGTTGCTTCAGATTTTGTATCTTTTCTTCTCATTTCAGTGGTTGAGTAACATAAAACTGAGCTGTTTATGCTTGACCATAAGTGATCCTGGGATGCAAACTAGGATAAAAATGAACCTCTAATTAATTATCATTTGAACATTTTTTGGGCAAGTCTTTCCATATGTATTTGGGTTGGCTTCGTACATCTAGGCCTTTCCTATGTCTTACATCCTTTATTTATTGATTATTTTTTTTTTTTTTTACCTTTGACATAGTATATTTGATGGTTATGACATAAAAAAAATTTGAAAAAAAAAAATATGTTTGAGCCAAAAAAAAAAAATGTATATTTGATGGTTTTGCTTGTTTGAAATGGCACTTGTCCCTTTCCTACTGGAAATGTGGTGATATGTTACATGAACTACCTTCAGATCCAAATAATTGGAGTATAACTTTTTTTTTTTTTAAATGATGTATATGTATTTAACTTGCTCATTGAATTTGTTTTTCTCTTAGTCTGCAATGGTTATTCTTTGCTGAGAGATCCACAACATAACAAGGGGCTTGCTTTCAATGAAAAACAGAGAGATGCCCACTTTTTGCAAGGTCTTGTCCCTCCAACAGGTGCTTCTCAATTCTCATGAGCTTCAGGTTAGCACCCAGCGTATAGATCCTTCAACCCCTTTCACATGGCTATGTGGTTTTTTTTTTTCTATTGCATAGTACCTACTTATTGTTATTACCACTCCACTCCCTAGGTGAAGAAAATGATGCATAATATCTGCCAATATCAACTTCCACTACAGAAGTACATGGCCATGATGGATCTCCAGGTAGGTATCTACACGATACATTTTTTAGTTGGAGTCTTTGCCACATAGTTGGATTCTCATAAAGTATTGGATTATACTTAATCATCTGATTTTCATATAGCTCAATTAACTGTCACTAATATACTGACTCTCATATTGTGCAATGTCTAATAGAATGAGAACACATGTTTTAACTAAAACACGCATTGTTTTATCTCTCTGGGAACTTTACCCTCCATAGACTTGAACGGTGCCATGTAGTTGCTAGACTTCTTAGTCGCTGATCTCATTTCATGTTCAATGTGTCGATCGTCTGCAGGATACAAGAGTCCATTCTCCACATCCTTCAAATATTTTGATTTTTATTTTATAAGATGGCATCAAATATTCGCACCAAATTGATGCAAAGGGATATGCGATGCTCTCTTTACTTGTATACATGAGAGTTGATGATAGCCTTCAAGTGCCACAAGATATTTTTTTTAGCCCCAGCTGATTCTCTCTAGTTTTCTTGTCTAGCTAGTTTTGACACCAAGTGTTTCCTGACTTGACAGATTTTCCCTCCACTCTTTTCTTTGTTCTGGTCTAGTAATTGACAATGTTTCCCAAACTTCAATTTAGAATGACAAGTTAGTGATATATTTCCTTTATTTGATTATTGGAAGTCTTAACTTTAATTATTTGGCACAAAATATCATCATGTAATGTTCGCCAGCCATCATATATTTCATGATGGTGATCATCATCATCATCCTCCTTGAGGAATTGAATTGCACTCAATTTAAACTATAGGATTTATTCATTAATTCCTTAGAATATCAGTTAGGATAAGGAGAGAACGGAATAACATTAAGGAAAACGATTTTGAAAATGCCTCAGAATTAAATATGCAGTTCCGACCATTATAAAATTGCTGGCAATACTTTTTTCCAATAATTTAAGAATCACTACAACTAAGTTCACAAAACAAAAATATAATTTGCGACGATTCTCGAATAACTGGCAATGGCTCAAAAGTAACGATTTTCCAATTGCTGCAATTGCATATTAAAAATCAAGAACTCAATTGTAGCGATTCTAAAATTACTGGGAAATATAATCTCCAGCGATTTTATAATCGTTGTAATAGAGTTCTCAAAATGAATTAGTTAGTTACAGCGATGTTTTGAAAATGCTGGAAATGGCTATTTCCAGCGATTTTAGTCCTTTTAGAGATAGTAATAAATCGCTGGAATTAGTGTTTTCTAGTGATTTTGAACTGGATCGTAGATCATAAGTGCGGTGATATTGTTTACTATTTGCGACAAATAAAATCACCGGCAAAGATCACATTTTAGCAACGATGTTTGGCTTTTGTTGCTTTAGATCAAAAGTGAAGGAATAATACCAGGGAATGTGCAGTGAGGTGTAAATTGTTGGTAAAAGATATTACTGGCGATCTTTAGGACTTTTCCCATAAAAAATAATCGCCAGGAAAAGTCACTTCCATTATAGTGGATGTTGTTTTGTTAGGCTTGATACAAAAACTTTTGGTAGGCTTGATTTATGCAATTAATTACATTGAACAATTCTTTATTATAAAATTCATGCATGCAACAACCATGGAACTCTACTTCCGCTGTCGCATCAAGTACTGCTGCCTTGAGTAGTTTCGCTGCCTTGTATAGTTCCGCCATACCAATGATGGGCCCTCCTCCAACTGCCTACCCATATCCATGAATCAATTAGGTGATGATTTCATGGAGTATTGGTCGTAATTAATGTTCTTTAATTTTTTGAACTTGAATATTTAGTCTAATTATTTATGTTTAATTTTTTTATTTTTTGGGAAAATTCCAGCAACACTCATGGAACTCTCTTTTTGATGTAATGGATACTTCCATTGCCATGTCTATGATCGCTCCCATGTTTAGGTCCACAACCAGTGCCACTTCTAGTCTACAAAACAAGCGCTTGTATAGTTGCTAGCTCTTGTTCGGCTTCACCAACATTCGTTCCTCCAACGAGGTGATGTGTTGAATTTTTCACATGTTTTGTCTTTTACATTATCCAGAATATATATTGTCATATAATACTTTTTTTCTCCTAATTTGTAAAAAATTAAAGTGCACCAAAGTAACTCTGTTGAATAAATTAGTGAGGCCACATTAGACTCGACAAAAGTTGAAGTATAGTCTACTACCTTTTTGGGTAATACTGTTGATACCAAAGAGGCTGGCAGTTCCGGGTCACTTCATGTGGAGCCTACTAATGGAGGTGATATTACTAAGGAGCCAAAGCCAAGGATATGCTTTGAATTGGAGAATGAGTAGATGACTTACTATAAGCATTACGTACAACGATGTGGTTTTGGGATAATGACACAAAGGAGTAAAAGGGAGAATGATGGAACTGTCAAATATGTCACTTTGGATGTGCTCGTGGTGACAAGAAACAGAATAGGATGTCAAACATCTCAAAGCCTTGACCAACAAGCAAGACAAATTGTAAGGCAATGATGAATGTGATGTCAAAGGAAGGGAAGTTGAGTGTCACATCAGTTTTTAACACACAATCATGTGCTTAGTCTAAGAAAATCCAAGTTCTTCAGATGCAATAGAGATGTTAATGAGTCCGTTAGGAGGGTGTTAGATACAAGTGATCAAGCTGGCATACTGATGAATAAGAGTTTCCATACTCTTGTGACTAAGGTAGGTAAGTTTGAGAAGGTACCATTTGGAGAAAAAGATTGTCGTAACTATATTGATAAGGTATGACACAAGCACCTTAGTAAAGATGGTGCTCAAGGGTTGTTTGAATCTTTTAGAATGATGACATTTTCCGGCATCATGGATTTAGATGATGATGATAGGATGAGGAATGTGTTTTGGGTAGATGCCCATACTAGAGGAGCCTACAACTACTTTGGAGATATGGTAACATTCGATATTACATACCTAATAAATAGGTACGAAACGCCATTTGCACCTTTCGTGGGTGTAAACCACTATGGATAGTTAATCATTTTGGGTGCAAGCCTTATTTCAAGTGAGGATACATAATCATTTGTATGGTTATTTAAAACTTGGCTTGATTGCATGGATGAAAAAGCGTCAAATACTATGATTACAGATCAAGATCGTGCAATGAAAAATGTAATCGCCGTTGTCTTTCCCAACACACGACATAGGTATTGCTTATGGCACATATTGTGAAAGGTCCCTAAGAAGCTTAGTTCCTATAGTCAATACAAATGTGGCTTGAAAAGTAAGTTTCTATCTTCTGTCTATGACTTAATTACTATTAAGGAGTTTGAGAATTCTTGAAACATCCTCAAGGATACGTTCAACTTGCATGAAAATGCATGGTTGCAAAGCTTATTTGTGAAGAGAGAGGTTTGGGTGCTGGTATATTTAAAGAATTCATTTTTGGCTAGAATAAGTACAACTCAGTGCAGTGAGAGCATGAACATTTTCTTCGATGACTATGTGCATGCAAGGATTAACCTTAAAGAGTTTGTTGATAATGGGAATGATATATTGTCATTGTTGTTTTAAGAAAATGGATGGAGTAATCGCAACTTACTCGATCAATAATGAAGTTAAGGCTGAACATTTCATTAAGAAGGTTACTTATATTTTCTACTTTAATAAGGCTAAGTGTGAGGCGAAGTGTGTTTGCAGGTTGTTTGAGATGCAAACCATAATATGTAGACATATTCTTGACATTTTTTTAGCTAGGAAAGTTTGTAAGTTGTCGGAAAAGTACATATTAGACTGGTGAAGAAAGGACATAAAGCGCAATTATACTATTATTCTGAGCACTTATGACGTTGATAATTAGAGGCCTGAAACTGTTGGATATAAATGCCTATTGAAAATGTCCTAAGTCCCCATGTTGTCAGAGGCAAGGGAAGACTCTCGTGTAAGAGGAGGATGTCAACGATGGAGGAAAAATTGAACAAAATAAAAATTAAGGCTGCGAAAAAGAAAAAAGATAAGGGAAAAAGTAGACTGGTGAGAGCATGGAATAGAAGTTATTGTCATTATTACCTAATGTTTATCTCTTAGTATTTGATAAGACACTATATTTCCACTTATTTGTGAACTCTAATTATTTTTTATGTTGTCAGAGGCGTGGATTGGACACCGAACTATTGAAAAGCAATGGAAACCAACTTAGCTCATCGAGAATGAGGACGCAAGAAAATATACCAACTTTCGTAATGGTGGATGAAGAAAGCATAGAACAAGACGTGATGGAGACACCAAAAAGTATACAAACCCTAGTGATTGGGACACAGAAAAGTGTACAATTACCACTTTGATTCATTTATTGTATTTGTATGTTGTTTATGTTGGTCTTACTTTGTCTACTATTACATTTATAGATGTAACTAGGGATGGATGGAACACAACTAGAGATTACAGATGGAACACAGCCATATAACTTCTTGTAGTAGGACTTTGAGATCAATTATTGAAGTATGTTGTGCATTGGTGGTGGTTTGTTGGAGTATATTATGTGTTGGTGGTGGTTTGTTGGAATATGTGTTGGAGGTGGCTTGTTGGTATTTGTGTGTTGCACTTGGTTGGTAGGAGTATGTCATGTGTGGTGGTTTGTTGGAATATGTGTGTTGGTGGCGATTTGTTGGAGTATGTTATATATTGATAGTAATTTGTTGAAATTTGTGTGTTGGTAGTGGTATGTTGGAGTATGTTATGCATTAGTGATGGTTTGAGATGTTGTGTGGTAGTTTGGGATATTTATTTTTATTTACTCATGAATTAATCTGTCCAAACTGTTATGCAAACATGTAACTCCAGTTCTTTTTTTTTTTTTTTTAATATCATATCAAGTATTGTTTTCAATGTCTTGGAGGCATTTCATGGAGCACGGGAAGATTTCTTTGTGAATATGAATATAAAAATTGTTGTTGTTGAAGATAAAAGGTTGTTTAAGTGGACACCTAAAGAATGCTCGCCCTAAATTTTTTTGAGTATTTGATATTCTAAGTACAACTTATTTGCCATAGCTGCACATTGGATTGTTACTCAATGTATGATTAATAAGCGATGCTGAAGCAACTTATCTTCCTTTTTACCCATTCCTTCTCAAGTAGTTCTAGGTCATTCAGTCTCCAATTTTGTTTTTTTTTTTTTTTTGCTCTACTTCCTTGCTTTGCCCACCGATTCTTCGATCATCTTCAACTAAATCAAGTCTAGGCTTACCTAGTTCCAAGGCAAACATGTGGCGCATGGTTAATAGTGATAAGTTTGGGGCCATCCTCTTCCGTTCTGTCCATTCCTTCTCTAGAGGTTCTTGGTCAATCGGTCCCCAATTTCCTTCTTTTTGTCTCTATTTCCTTGCTTTGCCCATTTGTTCTTCAATCACCTCCAACCAAATCAAGTTTAGGCGCACTTAGTTCCAAGGAAAAGGCACCGGGCAATTGATAGGTGTAGGCATTCGTGATTCTCCGAGCATTCTTATTGGCTTTGCCAAAGCCAAAGTAAAGGATGGCCAAAATTTAGATAATCTATACCAAAAAGTCCCCATATTAGATTGGATAATTTTAAAATAATTTAGATTTCAACTACAGTATTTCACAAAATATAGTTAATTATAGTTGCTTCATCAAATATTAAAATATTAATTTCTCACTTCAAACAAATAAATTAAATTAATTAGAATATTACTAACATTTAACATTTAAAATATAATTTAATTAGAATATAAGTATTATTAATATTTAATTGGTAAAACTACAAAATGTGATAAAAATAAATTAAATAAAAAAATTATTAAGTTAATAATATTTTATTATTATACAAAGAGTAAATAGATAATCTAATATGGAGATTAAATTTAAATGAAATAGTCAAATGTAAATTTATGTAATATTAGATAAAATTTGAAATTGCATTTAACTAATCAAATGATAATGCTCTGAAGTAGTACTCAATTTTAGCTCTACAACACCATCCATTTAGTGGTTTTCTTCCTCGAGTTCCTCATTCTCACATCCATTTCCATTTCAGGCTTTCATGGTTCTTGGCCCCTCATCTGCAGTCCAGATCCCAAAACACATTTAGGACTTAATTTTGTGTGTTGTCCTTATTTTTTTATGGTCTGTGTTTTTTAAAAAATAGTAAGCATTCAAATTTAAACAAATAGAATGTTTGGATACAAGATAAAGTACATATAAAAGTAAAGAATAATGATAGATTTATAATATCTTTTTGTAACTCTTTTAAATATATAGGGTTATGCACAATTATGGAGTTTAAAAAATTTATTAATTTTAAAAATGATGCTATCACATTAATCGGTTTTAAAATGAATTGTTTTCTGTAGTTTTTTTATGATACATACAACATTATATTAAAAATATTTTTTATATATTTTAAATTCTCATTTAATATTTTGTCTATATAGTTAAAAAATTATCTGACTCGGTTACCTAACATAAATTTCTGACCTATTGTCTGAGTATCATAATTAATACAGCTGTGGAAAGTCAGCCAGGCAATAGTAATAGTGCAGTGGAAATTACGTACGTACGGGACTTAGGGCTAAGGCAGTACTGTGTAGTGTGTGCACGATGATGTGCCTAACTAACCAGCTGCATGGCCCAAGCAGCGTGGGCTACGCACCCTACTAAATTTTGAATAGCCGTATTAGTATATTACAGACATTAATGAGCATTAATGCAATGTCCTAGAAGAGGGACGCTAAGATTTCATGATCAGGACCATTGCATGCGCATCATGGTCTATACGTAGCTTATAATATAAATGTTTTGAGAAACATTATCTCACGAGTTGAGATACGAGTTGAGATAGAGAGTGTATAGCTTATAATATAAATGTTTTGAGAAATAATATCTCACGAGTTGAGATAGAGAGTGTGACTATATTCATGTATATCAATATACAATCTGATATCTATCTATAAAAAGATAACATAAAAAAAAAGATTTCTATACAAAAATTATACAACTAGCAGAGAATTTAATACACGTGATTTATTTCTATAAATATATATTAGTTGACTAGAGAGAATTGCTAAGAATATTCTTGAGTGTTGTTGTGATCATGAGCTAATATTCTTGATTGATGCATAGCTGATTGTTTTGATTTTACCCCTAATATATAATTGGCTTTGGCTTTTCTGTGATATTTTTAGTTAAATTCTAGAGTTTAAAGTATGAGAAAGATAGAACATGAAAATAAAAGGACATAAATTGAGAAAATAAAATAAATCGAATACGAAACTAAAAGACACTTGCTTGAAACTTACTACTGAAACTAGATAAATATTATTTAATTGTTTTAGCTTTAATTATATAAATTCTATATTTTTATTTTGCTGTGAAACATAAACAAGAACTATATACATGCTATGACTATTATGTAAGTACCCTTGTCCAACTTTTTAATAAATAATTTATTTTAATTTGATTTTAATAAGTTTAAATCCAAAATAATAATAGTTTATTATTTGTGAGTTGTGTATAATTAATTGTTTCCTTTTAATAATTGTTTTAAAAATAGAAAATGTTAGAGTAACTACTAAATGTGTACATTAGTACAAATGATTTTTTTTTCTTTAATCATTTTTTAAACATTCTTAACCATTATGAAGAAAATAAAAAATATATAAATTCATTAATAATAACTTTCTTAACTATTAAGAAAAAATAAAATAAAATAAAATAAAAATATATGAGTGAACACATTTAATAAGAATATTTAATAATCATACTATTATTTTCATTTACAAAAAAAAAAGATGCAAAAAAAAAAAAATGGCATAAATCCACGTCAAATTATCAGTTACACATCCACGCAACTCATAAAAGGTAATATTTTTAAAATAATTATATTTATTATCTCTAGATACCACGTATATCTATTTTAATTTTTTTAATTTTTTTATAATAAATATGTGATACATTGATAATAAGTAAAACAATTTAATTAAATTAGAATAAAATAAAATATATATTTTTAACATTAACAGAAGACGACAATTCTAATATCAGGCTACCGTGGACAGAAATCTTCTATAAATAGCCACCAAATCTGATGGCAAGATCTCTGCTTTTCAGTCTAATTTCTCCCTCTTTTTTAAATTTTTCTTACAGCTTGTGTACGTACGTCAATGAAAAACTAATATAGAAAGAAAAAGTTGTCTTCTTTCCCTTTCTTGTTTCCTCCGTTTTCCCTATTCTTTTCCCTTTTTATTTTTTTCTATCAACGTGAGATCTGTTATAAATTTATATATATAATTATCTTTAACTATCAATTAAAATTATTTAACTATTAATTAAGATAATCTTTAACCATCAATTAAGACCATTAAATTATCAATTAAGATTTAAACTATATTTAAACTTTTTTGTACTCCTATATATATGAGTATCATTCAGTTATATATGATGAAATTTTACATTGAATAAAAATTCTTTCTCTTGTAATATCATCTTTATCTTGTAATATCATTTCTCTTTTAGTTTCATAACACGTTATCAGCGCCAAGTTTTCTGTTGGTTCTGAAGCTAGTGATCTTATACTTCAAGTAAGTTTTTCAATATATTATTTACAATCTCCAATGTGAGTACTAAAGATTATATTCCTTATTATTACTTGATAAAATTTTACATTTATTCACATAGTTTACATCCCAATTATATTTATGATGAATTAAAATTTTCACAATTTACATTTCAGTTATATCTGTAGTCAATTTTTATTCACATAATTTATGTACAAGTTCTATTTATTTTTTTATACTTGTTATGAATTATTAATGATAAGATTCATCTTTAAATAGAAATTGGGCATCTTTGAAGGATCGCCTTAAACTTAAACCAATAATTTTATTAAGTATCTCATAATAAAAAATCTATTGATTCTGTGAGATAGTTTAAGGAAGTGATACATGTACCAAAAGATCAGGATTCTCCCAAAAGCTCATTATGATTAATGCACCTAAAGTTGCATAATTGAAATTGTGTAAAGAAAAGCCACTAAAGAATATCTGTTTAAAATGAATGCCTCAAATGTGCTCCTGAAGTAGAAATATCGAGTGCGAAAGTTCACAAGATATTCTAAACTTATATCTTCTCTTCTAGTGACTGAGCAAAATAATGAGTTTTTTGTTAAGAAATCATTAGTCACATCCTACTAGTTTCACATCATTCCTTAAAATGAATGGTATTGGATTTATATCATTTTTAGAAGAAAATTGTGCATTTTTTTCCAAGCAACCAAGAGCTTAAATGTGGTAATGAATATCTTTATAATACTTCTATGATTTCAGGCCAGAAGCTTGTATTAGAAAAACTATCAGCTTTTTATTTGAGATAATATTATACAACTATTGAATCAAATATTATGATATATCAAAAAGTGATATGATTCAAAATATTTGTATGTTTTTCATGATTAACTTAATCCTTCAAAATCAATTAGAATAAGTCGAATAATTTTAATATGGACGTCTATAAAAGAACTAAAAGATTCTTTTACTATAAAATATTTCCACCATGAGCGGAAAGAAAAATTTGCTAGAAGTAAATAAAATGAAATAATTCGACGTTATCTTGATTATCATAAGTGAACTGGAAGTTCATATGATAATTAATTTATGGATGCAATAAGATAAAAATATCTTATATTCTAACTGCTAAAATTTCAGTGAGAATTGAAGTTCTTGTAGGACAATTAAGAAATTTAGCAGTCTAATGAACATAAGACATGTCTAAAAACATGTGAAACCTATTGATACAAAAGATAAAGCATCCCGAAAGAGAAAAGCACAAAGAAAATAAATTAGTGCTCCTGAAGAGGCTGTACCCATAAAACAAGCAGTAAGATTCATTCAAACTTTCTATACAAAATTCTCTTATAATAAAAACTCATAAAAAGTATAATCCTCCTGAAGAGTACCTCCTGAAATGATTTTTTTTTATAAAATGTATTTCCTTGAAGAGGAATATATACTTGAAAATAATAAGATGTCGATACATTTTATGAGTATTGGAGAAATTATAGATAGAAATAAAATGTTGTTGACAACATATTTTTATATAAGATGACACTTGATATTAGTAGAAGTAATAAAGAAAGCGAGTCAAGAATAGTTGAATAATATCAACGTAAAAATATTGGCCAAAATAGAAAGAAACAATTCATGCAGAATTGATATCACTAGTAAAATGCGATCCATATGAACTTGTAGTCCAAACACCTAAAAGGTGATACTTGTTGAATATCAATGGATATTTGTGTTGCCCAGATGACTAACACAAGAGGGGGGGTGAATTGAGTTGTATTAAAAAAATAACAATTTTAAATCAAATATATAATATAAAATATAAACAAAATATGAAATAACAATAAATATAAAGAGTAAAGGTAAGAGAGAATCAAACTCAGTATGTTAACGAGATTCGGCCCCACTGCCTACGTTCTCGCCTCAAGCTACCCCTTGAGGATTCCCAAATTCACTATTCAACCTCTTTCAGGTGGAGATAGAAACCTATTACACCTTTGAACAACACCGCTACAAAGGATCCGTGTAGAACACCCTCTACACTTGCAATCACCTTACACGTGGTGATTTAACTATTTCCCGTGTAGAATACTTTCTACACACACAAGGGTTATACACACCCTTTTTCTGATATAAAAGCTGATAGTGGGTAGGTTATCAGAAAACACTCATCAATGAGTGAAATAAGAATAATACAGCGCAAACTATATCTCTCAAAATGAATAAGGATTAAGGCTCAATGCTTAGAGAATATAGAATGAAAGCTTTGAATGAATGTTGTATGCTCTTGGTGTTGTAAATGTGAAACTCTCAAATGATCTATTTATAAGCATATGAGACTTCATATTCAAATTTAAAAAGATTCACATGTCAAAGACAACATCATTCACTTTTTCAAAAAATTCAAATAAAAGGTTCTTCTTTTTCAATTGTCAAAGATAACCTCATTCACTTTTTCAAAAAAATCAAATCTAATCTTTTACTTTTGGCATATGACAAAATGAGCACACTTTCCTTTTCAAAAAAATTCAAACCTAATCTTTTACTTTTTACATATGACAAAATGAGCACACTTTACTTTTCAAAATTTTCAAACAAAATCATCTACCTTTTGTATAAGTCTAAAAAAGCATCAATCACTTTTAAAAATATTCAAATAAAATATGCACATGTGAAATATGACAATCAATCATCTTTAATATTTTCAAAGTTCAACCCTTTAATCAAGGCATGCACATGCAAAAGATGACATTCAATCATCTTTCAAAATTTTCAAATTTAATTTTCAAAAATATTCATGCACATGTGGAAAATGTATTTTAATGCTTTATGATAAAATATTAATTTTGAGCATTAATCCTAATTTTGAATTTTAAGAAATTTACAACATTACTCTATGACTTTAATGTGAACTTGTTTCCTTCTTGCTCATGCTTGGTTCTTTGATGTGCTTGATTCCATTGTGTGAACAACTTGAGCTTGAAACTCCTTTATTGTTTGAATTCATTTGTTATTATCAAAATCTATGTGTAGATTTATAATCACATGAAACTTGAAACCTTGGGTTCAACAATCTTCCCCTTTTTGATAATGACAAATACTTGATAGAATTTGAAACTTGTATTAATACTTAAGCTCCCCCTGAAAATATGCGTTAGTTTTTCAAGCAAAAGTATAAATATAATTCTAAGCATATATAACAAGTTTAGCAATTTAAACAATGTTAATGTTCTAGTCTAAAACTTCTCCCTCTTTTGGCATCATTAAAAAGGATCGGCAGCAAGTAAATGGACTGAAAAAAACGATGCGTTTAATAGTCACTGTAGATAGTTGAAAAGGGAGTCGTCTGTGACCCAACAAATGCTGCAAAGTCTCGAGGCCTAACTCTATGAATTTAGTGCGGCTGGAAATTTAAACAATCGCCTGATGTTGTTGACAAATGTGATTGAAGGCTCTGAGTTGCTATAAAAAAATGATCATTTTCATCTATCGGATGCCAAAAAAATAATCGCTTCTTGACTTGAGTTCTGTTTTTCCACAACGATAGAATGGCTGAGCAATTCTCTTCCACTAATGTTCCAGACTTGAATCAGGAACCCTTGACACATCAATCATCAATCTTCTCTCCTGAGGCCGTCAATACCATGATAGGAGTAGAGAACCGTTTTTCTAGTAAGGCTGATTCTGAGATTATTGCAGAATCAAGAATGCTCAGTAGTCAATATGCTGCCTCTGTTACGATCATGTCTCGAAGGTTAATGGCGAGGGTGAGTGAGATTGATCATCTTAACATGCAAATACTTGAGTTATGACAGAAGCTTGCTAATAAGGATAGTGAGAATAAAAGGCTAAAGCAAGAAAACCAAGAGTTGAAAAAATTTACAGATTAGTATGCTCATGATCTGCAACCACGAATAGAGGAGTTGGAACGAGAAAGGGTTCAAATACAAGGTCAACATCAGCAGATAACAGCAGAGGTTCATCATTTACTAGAAAAATAGGGACAATCTACTGTTAATCTCGCTGGCTTAGTAAGAAAACTTTTGACAATGTGTGTCCAGCATATCTTGTATTTCTTTTGACTAAATAAGATTTGAAGAGACAATAGTCTATCTTATTCTTTATGCTATCTCTATAAAATCAGTCCTGAAGTTCATCCAATCCGCATCAAGTTTTCTTCTCATCTCTATAACTCATCTGCATTCTTTCAACATTCTCGTTTTAAGCCTTCTATTCTTTTCCCAATGGCTCATTCTTCTAACATTTCTCTAGATCCATCCATGAGGCATTCTACATCTCAACCTCCTGTCCTTTCTGCAGTTGCCATTGGTGCCATGTTGCAGCAGGAAAATAATAATCTGATTAATAAGTCAGATTCTGATGCTATTTATGACTTGGTGAGTCTTGAGACTCGCTACTCTTCCTCTATTGTTGCTTTTTCTCAGTGGCTACAAGCCAAAAATCATGAAGTTGAAAAGCTCAAAGAATAAATTGTTGTACTTCAACAAATTGTTCAAGAGTCTCACACAAGGGAATGAATCATTCGGCAGAAGAATAAACAGTTGAAATCTTTATTAGATTCTTCATTCCGCTTGCCGGTTCCCATGGATAAGAATGACATGATATTGTATGAAGAAAATGAACGTCTCAAACATGAGGCTAAGAATCTCAAGTTTATGTAAAAGTATTTAAAAAATCTATCTCTATTTTTATTGACTCTAGTCTATCTTTTAAGAGATATTCATAGCATGCATCATACCTATTTCTCTTCTGATCATACATAATCTATCTTCTGGTAAAGGTTTTGTGAAAATATCTGCTAACTGATCGTGTGTGTTTGTGAACTCTAATATTATATCGCCTTTCTGCACATGATCTCGATGAAAATGATACCTTATTTCAATATGCTTAGTTCTAGAATGTTGTATTGGGTTCTTTGAAAGATTTATAGCACTTATATTATCACATTTGATTGGAATGTGATTATACATGAGTTTAAAATTTTCAAGTTGTTGCTTCATGTAGAGAACTTAAGCACAACAACTACCCGCAGCAACATATTCTGCCTCAGCAGTAGATAGTGTAACAGAATTTTGTTTTTTACTAAACCAAGAAACTAGTGCATGACGTAAGAAATGACATGCTCCACTAGTGCTTTTTTGATCTATTTTACAGCCAGCATAATCTGCATCTGTGTAACTGATTAGATCGAAAGATGTGTGCTTAGGGTACCATAACCCTAGGTTAATTGTACCACTAAGATATCTAAGAATGCGCTTAACTGCAATTAAATGTGATTCTTTTGGAGATGATTGAAAGCGTGCACATAAGCACACACTAAACATAATATCTGGTCTACTGGCTGTTAAATATAATAAGCTACCAATCATACCTCGATATATTTTCGAGTCAACTGGCTTACCGGATTCATCTTTATCAAGTTTAGTTGATGGGCTCATTGGTGTTCCAATTTCCTTAGTATTTTCCATCCCAAACTTCTTCAGTAATTCCTTAATATATTTTGATTGATTGATGAATGTCTCACTTTTTACTTGCTTAATTTGCAATCCGAGAAAGAATGTAAGTTCTCCCATCATGCTCATCTCAAATTCTTCCTGCATAGTCTTAGCAAAAACTTGACACATATTTTCATTAGTAGTACTGAATATTATATCATCAACATAAATCTGAATCAAAAGAATATCATCATTTTCATATTTAATGAAAAGAGTTGTATCGATTTTTCCTCTTGAAAAACCTTTTTCAATCAAGAAACCACTGAGTCTCTCGTACCAAGTTCTAGGAGCTTGTTTAAGTCCATATAGTGCTTTTGTGAGTTTGAAAACATGATTTGGGGAAATATGATTTTTAAAACCTGGAGGTTGCTCAACATATACCTCTTCATTTATAAAACCATTTAAGAAAGCACTTTTAACATCCATTTGAAAAAGTTTGAAATCTTTATAACAAGCATATGCAAGTAGCATTCGAATAGCTTCTAATCTTGCGACAGGTGCATATGTCTCATCATAATCGATTCCTTCTTCTTGATTAAAACCTTGGGCTACAAGTCGAGCCTTATTTCTAGTAATGACTCCGGACTCATCTTTCTTGTTTCTAAAAATCCATTTTGTTCCAATAATAGTATGATTTTTGGGTCTAGAAACAAGTGTCCAAACATCATTTCTTTCAAATTGATTCAACTCTTCTTGCATAGCTAGAATCCAAGATTCATCAATATTTTTGGGTTCAATTTGAGATAGAAAAGCAGTATGATTGCAAATATTTCTAAGAGATGATCGAGTACTTACACCTTGTGAAGGTTCTCCCAACATTTGTTCCATTGGATGATCTTTCACAAATTTTCACTGTTTGGTTGCATCTTGTATTAAATTTTGATGATCTTTCCTGATGGCTCCATGTTGAACTTCCTCTATAGTTTTCTCTTTGATGAGATTGAGACTTTCCGTGTTATTTATACCTCTTGTTTCTTCATTAATAGATTTCTTGGAGAGTGGAGAATTAGATTCATCAAATACTACATGCATATATTCTTGTACAATCAAAATCTTTTTATTGAATACTCTATAAGCTTTACTATTAGTAGAATACCTGAGAAAAATACCTTCTTTAGATTTTGCATCAAACTTGCCTAAATTATCCCTGTCATTCAAAATAAAACACTTGCATCCAAATACATGAAAGTAACCAATGTTAGGCTTTTTCTCATTCCAAAGCTCATAGGGGGTTTTATCTAACTTAGACCTTAGCATAACTCTATTTATAACATAACATGCAGTATTTACCGCTTCGGCCCAAAAATAACTAGGCAAGTTGTTCTCATTGAGCATTGTTCTTGCCACCTCTTGAAGAGATCTATTTTTCCTCTCTACTACCCCATTTTGTTGAGGAGTTCGAGGAGCAGAAAAATTATGCACAAAACCGTTTTCATCACAAAATGTTTAAATATTTTTATTAACAAACTCTTTTCTCCTATCACTTCGGATACTTGAAATAGTATAGCCCTTTTCATTTTGAATTCTCTTGCATAACTTGGTAAAGGCATTATGTGCCTCATCTTTATGAGCAAGAAAGATGACCCAAGTATATCTAGAGAAATCATCAACAATAACAAATGCATAATATTATTATTTTCCTCCTAGATTTACAACTCTATTTGGTCCAAAAAGATCCATGTGTATCAGTTGCAATGGTCTAGTAGTGGAAATATGTTTCTTAGTTTTAAAAGAAGTTTTTGTTTATTTACCAAATTGACATGCATCACAAATTTTGTCTTTAAGAAAATTTGTTTTTGGTAAACCTCTCACAATATCATTTTTTGAAAGTTTGAAAATAAGTTTCATATTGGCATGACCTAATCTTCTATGCCATAACCAAGTAGTTTCATTTTGAGCTAAAAAGCAAATAACATCTTGTGAGGTAATTTCTTCAAAATCGATTGTATAAACATTATTGTTTCTAAAAGCAATAAAACAAATATTACAATCACGATCATTCAAAATAATACATTTATCCATTTTGAAAGTAACTGTAAATCCTTTATCACATAATTGACTTATGCTCAAAAGATTATGTTTTAAACCTTCAACAAGTAGAACATCTTCAATTATGAGAGAAGATTCATTACCAATTTTACCTATTCCCACGATCTTCCCTTTCGAGTTGTCTCCAAATGTCACGTGTCCTTCTTTTTTAGATCTAAGATCAAAGAAATTAGTCTTGTCTCCCGTCATGTGTTTGAACATCTACTATCTAAAAACCACTTGTTTTTGCTTGTGGATGACTTCATGCATACCTATAAAAATAATTAAAATGATTTTTCTTGGTACCCAAGTTCTTTGGGTACTTTATTTATTAGTATTAGAAGAAACAAAATTTTTAGGTACCCATATGATCCTAACAGTCATTGTATGATTTCTTCTAATAGGACAAGTATGATAATTATGACCATTTCTATTACAGAAATTGCAAATAGCATGTGACATATATGAAGAACTTGAATGATTATAATAATATCCTTTTTTGACAAAATTATTTTTATGAAAAGAATTTTGATTATTGGTTTTTGATATAGAAGGATTATCAAAGAAATTTTTATAAGGTTTGTATTTTTGTTTTGGCATATATCCCAAGCCTGCCTTGTCAAAAACACATCTTTGACTACCAAGAAGTTTTTCAAAATTTCTTTTTTCATTCGTAAAGTTTTCAACAATATTTTCTAAATCGGTTTTCTTCTTATTCAATTCAAGATTTTCATCTTTTAAAATGATATTTTCTTTTCTTAAAATATCAATTTCATTTGTTAAAGAAAAATTTTTCTTTTTCAAAGCAGTATATTTGATACCCAATTTTTCAAATTCCTCATAAATCTCTTCTAAAACATTTTGCAATTCTTCATATGAAGGATTTTCAATATTATCAAAATTTGTTACCTCAATGTCATCTTTAGTCATAAGACAAAGATTTAC
The DNA here is from genome assembly GCF_018687715.1 of Carya illinoinensis. NCBI lineage: Eukaryota > Viridiplantae > Streptophyta > Magnoliopsida > Fagales > Juglandaceae > Carya > Carya illinoinensis. Next base: position 26,248,291 of record NC_056754.1, on the reverse strand, counting down.
TGATTCTTCATTGCTTGCTTCACTATCTGAGCTACTTGAATCATTATCCCATGTAGCTTTCATTGCTTTCTTGCCCTTGTTTCGATCTTTCTTTAGCAGAGGACAATCTGGCTTGATATGACCAGGTTTATTGCATTTATAACAAATTAAAGTGTCATTTTTACCTGAATCTTTCTTGGAAAAATTTTTGAAGGATTTCCTCGGAGGAGTTCTATTTGTTTTCAAGAACCTCTGAATTCTTCTTGTTATCATCGCAACTTCTTCATCTTTATCGTCATTTTCCTCATCTTCATCACTTTCACTTTCATGAGGAACAGCTTTAAGTGCTAAACTCTTCTTTGGCTTTCATTCTTCTTCTCCTCTTTTCAATGTGTACTCATGGGTGATAAGTGACCCGATGAGTTCATTGACTTCGAGTTTCTTGAGGTCTCTAGCTTCAAGAATCGCTGTAACTTTTGATTCCCAACGTTTTGGTAAAGAGTTGAGAATTTTTCTTACTATCTCCACCTTAAAATAAACTTTGCCAAGAGCTGTCAAGCTGTTTATGATGTTAGTAAAACGAGTGTGCATACTAGAAATAGATTCATCATCATTCATCTTAAACATTTCATATTCATAAGTAAGAATATAAATTTTTGATTCCTTGACTTGCGAAGTTCCTTCATAAGTTACTACCAAGTTATCCCAAATTTCCTTTGCCGTAGCGCAATTCATTATTCTATTAAACTCATTTCCATTAAGAGCATTATATAATAAATTCATAGCAGTTAAATTTAAAGTATAAAGTCTATCGTCTTCACGATCAAGCTCTTCTTCTTCTTTTTTGACCTTTATTCCATCAACCACTTTTGTTGGAATATAAGGTTCATTTACAATACATTTACAGATTTCTCTACCTTGAACTTGAAGAAATATTCTCATTCTAACTTTCCAGAATGAGTAATTATCTCCACAAAAGAGTGGAGGCCAACTGCTAGATTGACCTTCACCAAATGAAGCTGCAATGTTAGCCATAAGATCTTAACTCAAAAGATAGTTAATCTTATAATAGAGCTCTTAGCTTTGATACCAATTGTTGCCCAGATGACTAACACAAGAGGGGGGGTGAATTGAGTTGTATTAAAAAAATAACAATTATAAATCAAATATATAATATAAAATATAAACAAAATATGAAATAACAATAAATATAAAGAGTAAGGGTAACAGAGAATCAAACTCAGTATGCTAACGAGATTCGGCCCCACTGCCTACGTCCTCGCCTCAAGCTACCCCTTGAGGATTCCCAAATTCACTATTCAACCTCCTTCAGGAGGAGATAGAAACCTATTATACCTTTGAACAACACCGCTACAAAGGATCCGTGTAGAACACCCTCAACACTTGCAATCACCTTACACGTGGTGATTCAACTATTCCCCATGTAGAATATTTTCTACACACACAAGGGTTATACACACCTTTTTTCTGATACAAAAGCTGATAGTGGGTAGGTTATCAGAAAACACTCCTCAATGAGTGAAATAGGAACAATACAGCGCAAACTATATCTCTCAAAATGAATAAGGATTAAGGCTCAATGCTTAGAAAGATAGAATGAAAGCTTTGAATGAATGTTGTATACTCTTGGTGTTGTAAATGTGAAACTCTCAAATGATCTATTTATAGGCATATGAGACTTCATATTCAAATTTAAAAAGATTCACATGTCAAAGACAACATCATTCACTTTTTCAAAAAATTCAAATAAAAGGTTCTTCGTTTTCAATTGTCAAAGACAACATCATTCACTTTTTCAAAAAAATCAAACCTAATCTTTTACTTTTGACATATGACAAAATGAGCACACTTTCCTTTTCAAAAAAATTCAAACCTAATCTTTTACTTTTTGCATATGACAAAATGAGCACATTTTACTTTTCAAAATTTTCAAACAAAATCATCTACTTTTTGTATAAGTCTAAAAAAGCATCAATCACTTTTGAAAATATTCAAATAAAACATGCACATGTGAAAGATGACAATCAATCATTTTTAATATTTTCAAAGTTCAACCCTTTAATCAAGGCATGCACATGCAAAAGATGACAATCAATCATCTTTCAAAATTTTCAAATTTAATTTTCAAAAATATTCATGCACATGTGGAAAATATATTTTAATGCTTTATGATAAAATATTAATTTTAAGCATTAATCCTAATTTTGAATTTTAAGAGATTTACAACATTACTCTATGACTTTAATGTGAACTTGTTTCCTTCTTTCTCATGCTTGATTCTTTGATGTGCTTGATTCCATTGTGTGAATAACTTGAGCTTGAAACTCTTTTATTCTTTGAATTCATTTGTTATCATCAAAATCCATGTGTAGATTTATAATCACATGAAACTTGAAACCTTGGGTTCAACAATTTGTATAAAGAAAATGAAAATGTGATAAATAAATTACGAGTCGGTTTCTCGCAGAAATAATGTTAATATGCTTTGGAAGTGTATGAAATTATATTGAGGTTTTTATTAACTTGATAGTTACCGAGAGTTAGGGTATGCATGATTAACTGCATATTTATATGGATCACTAGATATGAAATGCATGAAGCATATAATCCTGAAGTACTTATTCTATCAAGTTTCAAAAATTCTTATATGATCTAAAACAGTCCAAACACACGTGAAATAAGCTATTTTTCATATATTTTTAGTATTTAGATTAGCTTTTATTATAATTTATAGAGATGATTTAAATGTTATTGAGACTCTAGAGCTTATGAAAAATGTACATATTTAAAATATAAATCAGAAACATTTTCGAGTTCGAGGGGGAGATTAATGAAATTATTAATTCTGAAATACCATCTCTTAAATATAACTAGTATTTTATATTCATATTACAGTTTTGTAAGAAATGTGCATTATTAAAGAATAAATAAAATGGAGCACACAGAACATCTATCAGAAGATAGAAATACAATATGAATATTTGTAAAATATTATTTTATTATCTTGAAACAAAATTACAGAAATTTAAAGCTCTTCGCTTTATTTTTTAAACGATCTTGCTTTTAAAAAATTTGCATGACTTTCCTGTCTAAAAGAGTAGGCAATCGAAAAGAAGAGTCATATAAGAATTTTAAATTCCTATTCTCTTACTTTATTGTTCTTATCTTTATGTTGGACTCTTGAAAAAGTCGCTGAATGATAGAAATTTTTCTAGTTGAGTTTGTCAACCTCACAAGTTTTAGATTGTAGTCGCTGAGAAAATGCTACAATAGTTGATGAGTATCGAGTACCGAGACTCATAATCTTGTAGATAGTATCATCATCTGACTTATTAGTCAGATCATTATTGTATTGCATTATAGCACTTATGGTAGAAGTAGAAACAACTAGTGAAAGAGACATAAAATACCTCATATATTGGTTACGAGAAGATTATTGGGCCATTGCAAAGTAATAATACATAGAGAGATTGCAGAGTAAGAATGCAGACTAATTACAAAAAAGTGAAGAACACGGGATGTGAATAAAGATGAGCTGAATATTTCTTTTATAGAGAAAATTATGAAAGTAAGACAAAATTATTTATATTGATAAGAGGATACACTAAACATAAATATCCTATAATTATTTACTAGGCCGTAAAATTAAAAGCACTTTGCCCCTACTCTATTAGAAGTTGAACTTTTTCAGATATCCACGGCAAGATTAAATGCAGATTGTCCTTATTCTCTAAGTCTTTAGACTTCTTCAAATATCCGTTGCTACTGATCCTGAAGATTACTGGCATACTATTTTAGTGCCTTATTCTTCTCCTTCAATTTCTTGTTCTTACGACTCTTCGCAGAGAGCTCCTAATACAATAAAGATATTTGATTATTGAGTTGGTTGACTTTATTTACTTCAGCTAATAATCTCCGAGACTTGGTCATAACAGAGACAGAATATTGAGCACTAAGAAATCTTGATTCTAAAACGACATCAGAATAATTCCTTCCAGAAAAATGAATCTCTACTCCTATCATAAAAGAAACATTCTCATGTGAGTAAAAAGAAGGACAAATCATCTCTATTGCTTCACAGCATCTCTTGTGAAGCATTTCTCTACAAAAGACAAGAGATGTAACATCATAGTTCTGCGGCACTTGACAGCTCCGAAAGAGCTATAAAATCTTGCAGTGCTTGTTTGGTTTAAAAAGATGGCCACCGTTTTTGTTGAATACGGAGGTTGGCCACTTAATTTTGATGACTTCTCTACTAACTATGTTATTTACAAGAATTTCAGAAGAGCACAACTCCAGAATAGTAGTGAATTTAATGTTATAACGATCTTGAATCAATATGGTGAATTTGTTTACCAAAATATTACCAATTGCATCATTTAAAGAGTTGGTACACAATATTGAGATGCATCAATGCAAAGACCTTTCACTATAAAGTCTTGAAGAACTTTTATATGGACAAAGCTCATCATTTAAGTACTTCAATGGTTGTTTGATCACTTGATGTATAGAAAAATCTATTTCGTCCTTATGAAGACGATGAAGAAATTTTTGGTCCTGAAGTACCTTATCTGAGTGTAATTGGAGTCCTAATATATCTTACAAATTGCACTCGGTCTGATATTGCATTTTCAATTAATTTATTTTCAAGATATAGTTCTGCACCAACTCAAAGACATTGAAATGGTATTAAACATATCATTCATTACCTCCGATGTACGATTGATATGAGATTATTTTATCAACATAGATCAAGTCCATAATTAGTTGGATATGCAGATGCATGTTATCTTTTAGATCCACACAAAAAGATCATTGTAATTCATGAGGAGAAAGATGAAATTGATATCAAGCAGATACGGTCAAGTGATGATTTGGCAGATTTATTCACTAAGGCATTACCAACTGCAATATTTAAGAAGATTGTGCAGAACATTAGAATGCGGAGACCTGAAGACCTCTTATCATGCACTTTTCAAGAATAGTAATATATTGAAAACTTGTGCTGATTGTACTCTTTTTCTTTCGCTAAGGTTTTATCCCACTGGGTTTTCCTTTGCAAGGTTTTAATAAGGCAATCTTAAAACACTTGGCGATACACATGAATGTTATACTAATTTTCCTTCGCCATTGGTTTTTTCCCACTGGGTTTTTCTTTGGCAAGGTTTTAACCAAACACATTCTTTATGTATGGTCATCCAAAGGGGGAGTGTTATAAACTTATTTGTATGACCATCTTTAGCTATAAATTAAGATCATCTTTAACCATCAATTAAGACCATTTAGCCATTAATTAAGACCAATCTTTAGCCATCAATTGAGGCCATTGAGCTATCAATTAAGACTTAAGCTAGACCTAAACTTCTTTGTACTCCTATATATATGAGTATCATTTACTTGTATATAAAGAAGTTTGATATTGAATAATAACTCTTTCTCTTGCAATATCCTCTTTATCTTGTAATATCATTTCTCTTTTAGTTTCATAACAAGATCTTAGTTTTTCACCCTTCGAATCAGACAGGATATATAAGTACTATCCCCTTTCGGCTGGAACAATTTGGAGGGCCTGTCATTGTACTGGTACACCAGCATCAGCTAGCTTACTTTATTTTTTCTTTCCTTTTAATTTTTTTTGAAAATAATAAGAAAATATTTGTATTCATTCCTCAACACTCCTACAATGTATATCAATATTTACATATTTCTGTATCTCAAATGGATAACCCTCCATCCAAGTCCTTTTCTCATTTACAAGTAAAGAAAACATTGCAAAAAAGTGAGCAACATCATTGCATTCTCTATAACTATGTATAACTTCCCATTACTTCCTGTTTTTCAGCACTCATTTGATGTTCTTTATCATTTGTCCATACCATTCCCATCTCATCTCCCTACTATTAACAACTTTAACTACCGATAATGCATCATCTTCCAACTGTACTTCAATGAAATTTTGTTCGGCACATAGTTTCATAGCTCTCCAGAATGCATGTATATCAACTGACAAAGGATTGCTAATATTCTAGCACAAAGAGACTAACACCTCACCATGATTGTCCCTTATGACTACTCCAATTCCTCCTGTGTTTTCTTTCTCCAGCATCCTAATTAATTTTGGCATAATCCTTAGTGGGTGCCTTCCACTAAAACTCCCTTCTTACTTGAACTCCAACCACCAGAACTCCAACCACCAGTCCTCCTCTTTGCTTCTCATGTGCCTGCTGGAATTCCTCCAAGCAATTGGCATCTTGATTAAACACCACATCAGGTCCCTCAAACCTATTCTAAAAAACTAGACCATTTCTCATCAGTTAGATTCTTCTCAACACCACAACAACTACTTCAAACTCTTCTTGAGACAATTTTGAGGTCCATTCTGATCAAAGCTCTAGCATGTCCCTCTCTATACTTGACCGTTTTCGCACAAGACTTCTTTTACTCACCCAAACATCAGTAGCACCACTACAACTCCATAATGCATGAGTAATTGACTCATCCTGCCACTTGCACACTGGACAGCTAGCCTCTTTTATTATCTTTTTATGAAACAAATTCCTCCTTGTTGGTAGACTATTATTCAAGGCCTTCCATACAAACACCTTCATCACCCCCAAGAACATTTAGCTTCCACAACATTCTCCATCCCTCTACCTCTCTACTCGATGGCTCACATTTTTCTTTTTTCCTCTAGTCTACTTCAACATGATAGGCACTCCTCACACTATACATCCTATTTTTTTAACATATTTTTTGAAAATGCCCAAATCCACTTGTCAAGTAAGCCAGAAATACTAATAGGTAACTTACAAACCATATCTGCTTCTTCTTCATTCAAAACTTTCTTTACCAATTCAATATTCCCATTCCCTGCCCCTTTCACAAAGTGGCTCTACCACCTTTGCTTTAGCTTGTAAAACAGCCACTGGTGATTGAATTTTGAATGTTAAGGCTCTTGGAATCCACCTATCACTCCACACTTTTATACTCCTTCCATTGCCTAATCTCCACACCAATCCTTCCTTCAACAGCTCTAAAGAGTCCCATAAGCTTCTCCATATTACTGAATGTCTGAATCCCAACTTTGACTGCAATATGTCTAAATTCTTGAAATAATTTTCTTTTAATACCATTACTGCCATGGAGTGTGGAGACATCACTCTCCAGCATTGTTTTGATAACAATGCTATGCTTTATTAAAAGATTCCAACTCCCTAAAACCCAAGCCCCCTTCAGCTTTCGATAGCCCTATCTTTGACCAACTTCTCCATTGGATTCTTTTATCATTCTCCCTAAACCCCTACTAGAACTTGGCCATCTAAGTTGCTATCTCCTTGCATAGCTTTTTTGGCAACTTAAAAACACTCATATAGTAAGTAGGTTGGGATTGCTTGAATCACAACTTTAGGCAATATTTCCTTACTCAAGGGGGACAAAAACTGGTTCTTCCAATTATTTAGCTTCTTCCAAATTTTGTCTTTGATACTACTGAATGAGTTGTATCTAGACCTACCAACCATAATTGGTAAGCCTAGGTATTTCACACAACTGTTCTACACCCGAGCCCCACAGTCCTTCACAATTCATTCTCTCACATTTGCCTTAGTATTGGGACTAAAAAGTATGGTGGTTTTATGCTTGTCTAAGCTTTGGCCAGAAGCTTTCTCATACAGCTCAAGAATCCCACTTATTTTCTTCTATTCCTTCCAACTAGCTTTCCCAAAAATCAAGTAATCATCTGCAAAGAGCAAGTGGGTAATGTTAGTTCCACCTCTGGCCATTGAAACACCCTTCAATTCCTTTTTCTCCCTTGCCTTCTCAAGCAAAGAACTTAGGCCCTCTACACACAGAAGGAAAAGATAGGGAGACAATGGGTCTCCTTGTCTTAACCCTCTTGTGGGTACAACTGTCTCACCAGGCCTACCATTCACTAGTGTAGCATATGAAGCTTAAGAAATGCGTTGCATAATTAGCCTTGTCCATTTGTCCTCAAACCCCATTTTTCTCATTGCTGTCTCGAGATACCCCCACTCCACCCTATTATAAGCTTTTGAGATGTCAAGCTTAATTGCCATACTTACCACTTTATCTTTCTGCCTTGTTTTCCTAGTGTGTAATATCTCATATGCAGCAATTATGTTATTAGAAATCAATCTCCCTCGGATAAAAGCACTTTGGCTTTTCGAGATAACCTCATCCAACACTTTATTCAGTCTATTTCCAAGTGTTTTTGCTATGATCCTGTACAAAACATTATACAAGCTGATTGACCTAAACTCATTCACACTCTTAGGATCATTCACCTTTAGAATTAATGCTATAAAAGTCCAATTGAGAGATTGTTCCAATCTGCCTCCATTAAAAAAATCTAGAATGGCCTTACTCACATCATCACCCACCCCATGCCAAAAAGATGGATAAAAACATGCCCCAAAACCATCAGGTCTTGGAGTCTTCAGAAAACCCATCATCTTTAGTGCCTCATCTACCTCTTCCTTGTTGAACTCCTTCTCTAGGAAAGCATTCATAGCATTTGTAACCCGAGGCTCTAAGGCTTGCATACACTCCTTAATCACTTCCTTTGAAGGCTTTGCATTGGTATAAACCTTAGAGAAATGTTCTTTGAAAGCTACAGCAACTCCCTCCTAATTATCCCTCAACCTTGACTGCCCATATATAATCGAGACAATTTGATTCCTTCTCCTTCTCTGGTTAGCATATTCATGGAAGAATTTTGTTTTTTTATCTCCCAAGTTGTACCAATTTCTTTTTGCTCTTTATCTCTACTTAACATCCTCTTACTCCAATAAATCCCCCACCCTCTCCTGTAGGCTTTTCAACTCCCTCATATTATTCTGGTTTAAGGCTCCCTGAACTTCTTTATCGTCTTTGTGAGTTGCTCTATTTCCTTCACTCTCCCTCATCTCTCTTTTTAAATCAGCCTACCAGAGAGCCACTACATGCCTTCAGTCTAGCTTGAACTCTTGGTAAGGTCTCATCAAATGGTTGCTTCTTTGCCCATCTTTGCCTTATCAATTGCTCACACTCTTCTTGTTTTATCCAGCTTGCTTCAAATTTGAAAGGAAATAGCCTCTTCCTTTGTCTGAGCTCACTCTCATTCAAAGATGATAAAATGGGAGTGAGCTCTCTACATATCCCTGGCAATCCTTTTACCCTCACCTCTCTATACAAAGACCTCCACTTGTCGTTTGCCACATACCTGTCTAGCATTTCTTCTGTAAAAGACTGATAAGAGTGTCTGTTAGACCAAGTAAACCCATCTCCACAATAGCCAATGTCAAACAAATTGCATTCATCAGGTACTTTTCTAAACTGATTCATCTGGTTCTGAGCCCTGAACTTCCCACCCATCTTCTCATGTTGGTACATATTCTCATTGAAGTCCCCTTCCACATACCATGCTACATTATTTCTTGGCTTCAAATCTCTCAGCAGATCCCAAGATAGTCTCCTCTTCCCTGTCTCAGGATGACCATAGAACCCAATGAAGATCTAGTCCCTGCCTTCCCCTCCTCCTTTCACTACAACACTCACATGCCATTTCGAGTAATTCACTACCTTAACTTCCTCATCATTCTTCCAATACAAAGCCATCCACTCCTACCCATTGAGTCCACAGCAAGACACCCTTCCATACCCAACCTCATTTTTAGAACCACCATCTTGTTAGCACACACCTTTATTTCAATAACAAACACCAAACTGGGCCGCTTTTCCTTAACCATAAGGCCAAGATCTTGGACTGTCCAAGGGTTCCCAAACTCACGGCAATTCCAACTAATGATATTCATAATGCTAGCAACCCCGCCTCTGATTTGTCATCAACATAGACATGCTCACCTCCACTTATAAGTTTTTTCCCTACCAACTCCATCACATTCCCACCCTCCACAGACTCAAAATCATGTTTGAAATTAGATCCAGAATTGATTTGCTTACCCGACTCAGGCCTAGCTTGATCCCTTCTCTTCCACCTTGTAGTCTTTCTTTCCTAAGGCTCCTTTTTATTGATCGTTGCTCTCCCTTCTTGATCCTCCTTTTGTACTTCAGGATTGCTAGTTCTTCCTAATCTCTTCTCAAAACTCTACTGCTCAGCCTACATGCTAAACCTCACTACCACGTCCATGGATCTACTTGCCTCTGCATCCTACAAGCTATGTCACTCCCCTTCAAAAAATACACCCTCCTCAGATACCTCTCTTGTGACCTTCATTCTCTCCTCACCATCTTGAGCATCCTCATCTTTCTCCTTTCCCTACTGAGTTTTGATATGAAAATTCAACATTCTCTTCCCTCATATCCTTATGCTTCTGCTCCCCTTTCTTCACATGTCCCTTCCTACTCAACGACATAGCTCTAAGCCCCATACTGGCTGACATCCCCTTCATCCTCCTCATAGCCTTGTTTATCATGCACTAACTTGCCACACCTAAAGCACAACCGAGGGAGCTTCTCATACTAAAAAGGCACCCAACACCTTCTTCCTTCCACAATAATTGTTCTCCCCCCTAGCAATTGGTTTTCTCATATCGCACTTTACCCTTACTCTCATACATCGCCCCCACGCCGATCCATCCTCTTGAACATCAACCTCTTTAACCTTCCCATTAAAGCTCCCAATCAATTCTTCTATATTTTTATTCATACTCAATGGTAAATTCATCATTTGGACCCATAGACTAGCATGATCAAAGCCCAGCAAATTTGGTTGTGTCTCTCCATCAAACTCCTTTAGCATAAACAGATGGCCATTGAACAGCCATGGACATCTCTCCAACACTCTAAGTTTATCAAACCACTTAACAAACGTAATAACAAAGCAGTTATGACCAATCTCATGAAATTCCATCGGCTTACCCACCCTCCAGATCTTCTCCATTGTCAATAAAATGATCTCCTTTCCAATCCTTCCTTTTCGAACATATTTTTCCCATGAGACTCATTTCCCCCTTTGTCTTTAATGATTCTAACTGCTCCTTTTATACATGTATTGGACTATCCTCTTCTTCATTCAACCTCAATCTCTTCCACACCTCTTCAATCTCCTCCATTTCTACACCTCTGCCACTATCACAAGTAGAATCCCTTTTCTTCTCCTTCACCAAAAGTAGAAGACTATAGCTAACTTCTCCTCAAATTGCTTTCCAAAGAGAAAAGAAATTGAGAGAAGACTGCGGGACTAGCATCATTAGCTAGCTTACTCTTGACATGAGTAAGGATGCTGAACAAATCGTGGATAAACATGGTTAGCAGCTAGTAGTAGTTATCCACCACATTTCATCTTTAATTGAATTAAAAAAAAAAAAAAGAAACCCACCCTCTATTTATTAAATTGCATCTAGTAATTGTAACCAAAAAAACCGACCACATATAGATAATATAGTTGAATTGGGACATGAAAATTATGCATGTAAAACCAGCATTTAATACCTTTCAAACGTAAAACATAATTGACAGTAGATATTGGACTAGGGCAGGAAGGTTACCCGTCTTAACACACTCATCAAATGGAATATTCATATGAATATGCCTTTATTATTTGAACGTAGATTTTGGAAGGTTTGAACGGTATGAAGAATGAGAGCAAAAAATATCATTGTAATATATAGAGTTTTGAATCAAAACAAGGCTATTCTAATAAGTATCAGCTTATTAGGGCAATACTTGTCACCATTATAGGTCTAAAAGGAGGATTAAAAAAAAGGCACCCAGACTTAAAAGTATAGGGGAAAATAGGTTATCCCCTTTTGTTTTGGTTAGAAGGGTGAGAGGAATTAGGCTTGGTTTGGATGGCAAAGTCCTCCAAACTCATCTCAATATCTAAACACCACAAACATAAATAATTTTTAACTTTTTCATCTAATTAATATAACTTTTCCAAATTCTCAAACAAAAAACAAAAATCAATTTAGCTTTTTCAAATCACAAAAAGAAAAAAAAAATTATATTCTAATAATAGTTTAACTTTTTTCTTTCTCCTTTTCCAAAACTCTATAAAAGATATTCGCTCAACCCATATCACTACTATTCATAAACTATTTTACTACTATTCTCATATCATCTAATCTCATCTAACTATCCAAACAAAGCTTTAGTCTCACATTTATATTTGTGACGCCCCCAATATTGCATCTAGCAATATACAATATTTGCAGTGTATAATTTTTATTTTATTTTTTTGTTTGAGCAATACATAAAGTACCAAAATGCTAATCCCAAACTTAACTACTTATCCATAACTATTCATATATATAGAATTCACACAAACCATTCAAACACTAGATTAAACCATGCATGAACAAAAATAGGTCCCTACAACATGGGCACTCTCAAACTTCAAAAGAGAAGTACTTAGTACAAATTATAATATCTTTGTCCTCATCTTGTTCACAAAATTTCTATGGTCTCCTCCAAAATTCTGGCGATATCCTTCACTTACAAGATAGTAATATTCATGTAGCAACCTATCAGTCGAAAGTGATCTCCTATAGTAAATTCAGTAATACTCAGTTCTAGCCATGCCAACCTTGGCTTGGTCCAATGTAGTTGCATTGATCACTATCACAATACCTACCAGACCGGGAGGAATAGTAGTTTAGACTACTACAGTGAGATTTAATTATAAATCTTAGCAAGTTTACAAACAACTTAAACTAACAGTTTAAAGATATATACATGACAGTAAAAGTATGAATGAAAATATGATCATAAATAAGCATGACGTGACTTGACAAATAACATGACTTAAACTGACATGAAAAGAATTGAATTGACATGAAATAAACATGACATAAAGTTGAACGTGCAATTGAACACGAACTGAAAATGAACATGAATGTGAACATAAACGTGAAATAACATAAACTTGAAATCTTGTTCAAGAGTTAAGCATGATTGATAAACATGACCATATGGGTGCTACACTATTCCTAATGAGTCATGTGTTAATGTCGATTACCGCATCACAACACAGGTGTTTGTATTAGTTGTGAGTGCATTAACATATATATATATAAGTTCATGGGTATCTATACATGTTATGAAAACGTAATGTATACATATCCCGTGACAGGTATCTGCACCAGCACGAGTACGTATAACATGAAATTGTAAGTGTGGAAGGCATCACCAACATTAGTGTCTGACTTTGCTCTAGTGACCAGTTAATTAGGCCCTATTTGAAACCTATTGATCTTTACCTTGTTAACCTAGAGAATTTCACACTAGTTTAAACACTCTATCTTGAACAAAGGAGTTCTAATATATTATTTCATCCTAACACTTAGGGCCGTGATAACCATAAACAATCATGACTTGACGTGAAAAAATTGTTTTCGAGACACATTTTGTACTCGAGACATGACAATAGATGAAATGAAAGGACAGATGACCTGACGTAACGTGATATGACAAATACATGACATGAATGGCATGATATAACATGAAATAAACAAACATTTCATGACATGGCATAATGTGTAATAAATCAATATTTTGTGACATAATAAAATGTGCAACAGATAAACTGTAACGCCCATCCTTGTGGTGGGACTTTAGAAAATAATTTTAGAAAATAGGATGGGAATTATTGAACTTTTTAAAACTTTTTCTTTCCATTCCTAAGATATAAAAGATTTCATAGTTAAAAATTGAAATTTGCTTTATAGATCTAAAATTGGGTCAGTGGAATTCATTTAATTAAAATACAAGTCATTTTACAAAATATGATTTTCATGCATTACATAAAATGTCTAGGCTTTTGTCACTTTTTCCTTTGGACATGGCCATCCTGACGTTTCGTCCTCATTTTATTCCTCGGTGGGGCACAACTCCATACTAAAATAAGCAGAATACTTAATAAGCATTACTCCATACTGTAAAAATATACTAACATGAGTTTCATTCATGCATTTTTCATTCATATACATACTTTACATAAAAGGTTTTATTTTCTTTAAAAACATTACAAGGTGAGGTTTCTCTTTTAAGAAGATTTTCATTCCTCAAAACATTTCACACCTTGTACATTCCTTCATAAAATTAAAGCATTTCATACATCCAATTATTCTTATCACTTTTTCTCTAACCAGTACACACTATTATGTCCTGTGTGTTGGGATTAGTGGTCTTTTAAGCCCGATTCCAACCATGGCTGCAGGTTAGGAATCCCTCTGTCAAGGGGTAGTACTGGGTGCACTACCAATACTATTTACTCAACATTGCAATCTGCCCAGTCCATTGATATGATCATTCATTCATTCAGTCATGACCGTTACATAGTTTCATACATTAAAACATTCATTTCTTTTTAGTCCTTTCATTTTCTTTTATTCATTCATTTCCTTTTTATTCTTTTCATTCATTAGTTCATTTCATTTCGTAAAACATCATTTCATAACATAAAGCATAAACATCATCATTTCATTTCATGGAACATAAATACAATAAATACTACGTATAACATCCATTCACATACAACTATTATTAGAGTGCATAAAAAGTGGCTGCCAAAGAAGGTCATTACATACATATACTTGAACATTAATACATTGGCATCGATTCATAAAGCGTCATTTCATTATAGGAAAACATTTCATTTTCTTTCATTTCATAAAAGAACATATTTTTCATAAAAGCATTTATTACCTTCTCATAAATAAAGCATTTCATTTTCATTTTCATATTATCAGAAAACATTAGAAGAGAATGAACTTAATACTTACCTAGACTTCATACCACTTTTAGTTCATGCAGTCCATTCTTGTGCGTGTCAGATGGTAATCTACATGAATTTTTAACCTTATGCCATTTTCTTTTCATTTACATAAGAATGCTAAACTTAGAACTTACATAGTAAAACTACTCCAAACTCTTAGTGTATTCTATTCCAAAATGGCGTTAACCTCTCATTAGTATTTCACTTAAACTTCATCCACTTACACTAGTCATCATCCAATTAATCTTCTTCAACTATTTACTAGCATGTTGCTTCATGACATCCTTAATTGTACAAACTTACACCTCTAGGTATTCATAACATCCATTTCATTACACTTATGCAAGTCATCATTCAATCCTCCAAACATAATCATTTTCATAATTCCTAAGTCTAGGTTTTGAACCTGAAAATGTAACATGATTTTTTAACTAATAAAGTGAGCTCCTATGCTTCACTTTAATATCCAACTATTACTCACAAGCCTACAACTTAATTCCATTTCACCATAAAACCCAACTACAATCACAATATCATTTCTCAAACAATACCCTTTCCCCATACACAATTCAATTCAACATCAACTCAAGTTACATTTATTTCCTTACATCCAAATACATAACACGACCAACCAAACATATCAATACAACCAACCCAAATACACCTAGAAATAGTTGTCCAAATTTCATTTTAGCACAATATTTTTGAAGTACACAAATCCGTCAAATACATATTTTGTCTATATATATAGTTAAAAAAATTATCTGACTCGGTTACCTAACAAAACTTTCTAACCGGCTGTCTGAGTATCATAATTAATAGAGCTTGAAAATTGAAGCAAAGCAAGAAGTTCGAAAAATGGCAACTACCACTCAAAAGCTCCATAAGCTACACTTTTGATGCAGCAGTTAGAGATAACTTCTCCACTATATCTGTAGTCTGCAGAGATCATTTAGGTAAAGTCTTAAAACTACAGACTGAATAAATCACTTCAACAAATCCTCTTGTGGCAGAAACAAGTGCAACTCTCCTAACTACAAAAATGACTCACTCATCTCACCACCACTCGGCTCATTTTTGAAGGAAACTCTCAACAAGTAATCACAACAGTAGAAGACGCTTCATCTTCTCCAAATTGGCAAATCAATCCCATCATAAGTGATATCCAATACTTCTTCACTCTTCATGAACAGTGGGTCCTAGTCAAAATACATCGAACTGCAAATCGATGTGCGTATTCTGTAGCGCAATAGGCAGTAACCAATCATGTTTTTGGAAGCATACCATTAGATAGTTCTTTTTGTTATTTTCTTTTTGATCATCCTTGAATTATGTAACTCTATAACTTTCTTAATATATAATATAACCTGCTTGATTAGAAAAAAATAATAATTAATAGAGCTTGGGAAAAAAATAGTGCAGTGGCAATTACGTACGTACCGGACTTAGGGCTCAGGCAGTACTGTGTGCTTGATGATATGCCTAACTAACCAGCAGCATGGCCCAAGCAGCGTGGGCTACGCACTCTACTAATTTTTTTTTTTTTTGATAACACGCACTCTACTAAATTTTGAATAGCCGTATTATAGACATTAATCAGCTATAATGCAATGTCCTAAAAGAGGGACACGGGGCCAGATTTCATGATCGGGAGCATTGCATGCGCATCATGGTCTATACGTAGCTTATAATTGGCTTAGGCTTTTCTTCGATATTTTTAGTTAAATTCTAGAGTTTAAAGAATGAAAAAGATAGAACATGAAAATAAAAGGACATAAATTGAGAAAATAAAATAAAATAAATCGAATATGAAATAAAAGACTCTTGCTTGAAAATTACAACTGAAATTAGATATATATTATTTAATAGTTTTAGCTTTAATTATAAATATTATATATTTTTATTTTGCTGTAAAAAATAAACAAGAACTATATACATGATATAAGTATTATGTAAGTACCCTTGTCCAACTTTTTAACAAATAATTTATTTTTATTCGAATAATTTAATTTGATTTTAATAAGTTTAAATCCGAAACAATAATAGTTTATTATTTGTGAGTTGTTTATAATTAATTTTTTACTTTTAATCATTCTTTTAAAAATAGACAATGTTAAACGTTAATATAACTACTGAATGTGTATATTAGTATAAATGAGTTTTTTTTTTTAATTATTTTTTAAATATCTTTAACATTATGAAAAAAAATATATAAATTTACTAATAATAACTTCCTTAACTATTAATAAAATAAAATAAAATAAATAAAAATATATGAATAGACACATTTAATAAGAATATTTGATAATCATATTATTATTTTTGTTTAAAAATAAAAAAGAGGCAACGATGAATGGCATAGATCCACGTCAAATTATCAATTACACACCCATGCAACTCATCAAAGGTAATATTTTTAAAATAATCATATTTATTATCTCTACATATTATACATATTTATTTTAATTTTTTATAATAAATATGTGATATATTGATGATGAGTAAAATAATTTAATTAATTAAAATAAAATATATATTTTTGACATTAACAGAAGAAGACACTTCTAATATCAGGGCTACCGTGGACATAATCCTTCCATAAATAGCCACCAAATCTGTTGGCGAGATCTCTGCTTTTCAATGTAATTTCTCGCTGTTTCTTTTTTAATTTTTCTTACAGCTTGTGTACATATGTCTATGAAAAACTAATATAGAAAGAAAAGTTGTCTTATTTTCCTTTCTTTTTATATTTTTAATGGTAGCTGAGCCATTCCTACTAGAGTTCTTTCTATATAGAAGCCATTGTAACAGTGCCCACAATGCACTCACTACGTGGCTTCTTCCAGTAATTGTTTTTTATTTTCTTGTTATAAACGTTGTTTTGATCAGTTCATTTTCCCTTTCCCCATTTGAAAATTTTCCATTCGAATTTGCCCTGTGAATATCTCCTCCCTCGCCCACGTCGTGTCACCTTCCTCTGCCCAGAGCCACCCAGTGACGTCGTCTCTCTATTCAATGCCAGCCCTAAGTTCATCCATCTGTCCAATGCCACCCTTCCCCACGAGCTCATTCAACACAAACCAGCCTCTCACGATACTTTTGCGAACACGAAGAAAGAAATGGAGATGAGAATGGTCCTCCTGTCTCGTCCTCAACTCTCGTCCTCAACTCTCTTTCTCTAACTCTCTGCCCTCGATTTCTTCGCCTTTGCTTTACTTCAATACCCTAATCTCCCTCTCCCTGTATTCAAATTTCTTATCTTCGTTGTCTGATCCCTAATTCTGAACTGCAATTTCAGGTACGACACTTTCTTGATTTCTCTCTCTAACATATTTAACTCCTTTATTTTAAATCGAATTTGATACCCCATCTCTGTTTTCAAGTTCTCATTTTCCCTTATTTTCTCGGCTCCCAAACGCGGGTAGTTTTTCATCAAAACTTCATGTTATTTTTCTGGAGATTCATTGGTCTCTCTAGTATATTTATGCATAACAACCTCTTTAAATGATTTGAGTTATATGTTGTTGATTTTCTTTGATTTTGTATTTTACCGTTTGATACTTCAGTTGAGTGCTGCATAATTTGGCGCTCTTCAATAATGATAGCTTGGGGGTTTTCATCCTTCTAGTTTATTTATTTATTTATTTTTATATTCATTGAGATAATATGGTATTCTTTCTTTCTTGTTTATCACAATGATCCCAAAAGAAATGAGCTTAATTTGTTTTTTTGTGCTTTTACTCTGTCATGTTATCATAGAATCATCGTTTGTGTATTTTCTACTCACTGGCATTGATTTAGGACACCGGCTGAGACATTATTTTCCATATGGTAGTGGGAAAGGTTTATAAATGCCTAGAAACGTGAGATGACCTGGTGGTTTAAAGAGCCAATTTAAGGGTTTAAAGATTCTTCTATTAATCTGTAAGCAATATGGGGCTGGGAAATGTGTGCTCTTTGGGTGTTGATGGGTTAATATAAACTTGCTAGTGCATGGATAATGTGAACCTGTGAAATATAAACTTGCTAGTGCATGAGTGTTGTTGGTGAGTTCTTTGAAATTTTTTTCAATACAATTCGAGTTCTTGCACGTAATGTGACGCCCCCAAATCCTCATGCACGGACACGGGGAAATCGAGACGTCCGGATGGTGACAACCCGAGTCACCACCCTATTGACGAGTGCCAAGTGTGTGCAAAAGCAACATATGTGCACGAAAAAACACGTAGCGGATAACGAAAGTCACAACTAAGTACCAGAATTTTTCTTAGCATAAAACAAGTTGTTTAAAACATACATAAATAAAATATTACAAGATACAAACATAGATTTAAAACCAATTACAAAACATAACATCAGCAACTCGGCGGAGCCGCATCCTCGGGCTCAGCCTCCTCCTCGTCGTCCTCGAATCCTGCACCAAAATGGTACCGCAGGTAAGTAAAATCCAAACACCACCAGATAAAAGCATATAGAACTCAAACAAAATGCATGAAGTGATGCCAATGCGCAAACCCATAAAAACATATTTTTCCACGCATGCCAAAAATCCCATTTGGCCCAAAAACCATCTCAAACCCTTATCCAGATATCACGCCAAAAGTCATATTTGGCCTTTATCCATCTCAAACCATTATCCAATTTTATCCATATGCACCATGACCTCCCCTAGGGGTCATCCGCACACCCTGGCTCCAGTGCCACACCGCAAAGTACCACCACGCATGTGATACCTAACGAGCGATGCCCAGTTCCGCGCCCCGCGCGTTCGTAGCCAAGCATCCTCTAGCCCTCACCAGCAAAGGGCCATGGAGTCGGTGCGTAGGGCGATGCCCGGTTCCGCGCCCGGCTCGTTCGTAGCCAAGCATCCCCTAGCCCCCGCTCCCGTCGTCTCCCAGCGACAACTCAGGGGACGTCACTCAGTTTATTCCGCTCCCGAGTGACCAGAGGAGCTCTACCGAGATAATACCCCATCCTGGCTTGGGGTCGTGATACACATGCACCCGTAAGTCCACTTACGCCAATAAAACAGGCTTTTCTTAATTAAATAAAAACACACGTGCATGCACCATGTAAATGCCATATCGATGCACAAGAATAATCAACCAACATATATCAATAAAACAAGCAACTCCGTCCTCCATCCATCCGACCCCCGAACTCCTCGGACTCAGTCCGGAATCAACCAACCAGCAGATAAAATTATTGACTGAGCAATATATATTTAAATTTGAAAGTAGGGTTTGGAAAATACTTACAGCACTATATGGTATTTTTAGAAAGCTCGCGGCGTTGCAAACGGCGGAGAAAAAACAACGTAATAGTAAAAATTCACTGTGGCCGTGGGTTATAAAATACCCACTTTTGAACGGGGACAAACCAGGGCTTGAGATTGATAGAGAATGGTCTAAGGATGATTATGAAGTTATTGGAAGTGGTGGTTGGCCGTGGGTGGTGGCGGAAATGGAGGTTGATGGCCGGATTTCCCAAAATGGAAAGTTAGCTCGTGGGAGCTGTTCTGGTGACTATTGGAGGCCGGAAATGGGTGGGTTAGGACGGCAAGGGACCGGTGATGAAGTGGTGAAGAGGTGGTGGCCGGAGGTGGAGCGACGGCGGCGGATCGGGGCAAAAACCGTGGAGCTTTGATGGCATTTTCCGGCCAAACGGCTAGCCGGATGGGGCTGAGGTTTGGTGGGGAGGTGCGCCGGAGGGAGGGGGTTCGACTGGTGGGGCGGTGTGTCGCACGGCGGCTGGACAGCAGTGGGTCGAGGGGCTGAGCTGCAATGGCGTGGGAGAGGAGAGAGAGAGGGTCGACGGACGCACGGGGAAGAGGAAGGAAGAAGAAAAAGAAAAGAAAGAAAAAAGAAAAAGAAAGAAGAAAAAAAAAGAAAAGAGAAAAAGGAAAAAGGGAAAAGGGAAAAAGAGATGTAGGAAAGAAATGAGGTCCAATCCTCACTCCGGGTAAACAAAACAAATCCGCCGAAACGAGATTAAAAACCGCTAAACGACTAAAAGAAATAAAACACAACATCAAATAAATAAAAACCAATTTTAAAACGCAATAAATTAAAATAAATAAACTAATATATTAATTAAAATAAAAACAACCCTTCAACGAAAATACATGCAAAAGCGGGTCATCACATCCTCCCCCCCTTAAAAACAAATTTCGTCCTCGAAATTTACAAGATCAACCCCCAACTTAAAACAAGCCACATAAAAACACATAAACCAGCTGTGACCAAGATTAAGATACATACCTTCATTTTACAAACAAGTACGGGTACTGCTTCGTCATGTCCGCTACTCGCTCCCAAGAGAAGTCTTGAGCTAACGGATCTCCCCAAGCCACCTTAACCAGAGGTATCATCTTGGACCTCAACTATTGCTCCTTCCAATCCATGATCTGCGACGGAACAACCTCATAAGTGAGATCCAGTTGCAACTGAATACCCTCTGGGTTGACGAAGCGTGGCTCTTGCTGTCCAAAGCTCTTCTTAGGGATGATACGTGGAAGACATCATGAATATCCCCAAAATATTCTGGCAAAGCAACTCTATAGGCGACAAACCCTACCTTCTCCAGAATCTGAAAAGGGCCGACATACCTCGGATCCAACTTCCTCTTCTTACCAAAACGCTTAACACCTCTCGTGGGAGAGACTTTAAGGTAAACCCAATCACCAACTTCAAAAGATAACTCTCTCCTCCTGGTATCAGCGTAGCTTTTCTGGCGACTCTGAGCTGCCGCCATTTTATCTCTAATGATCTGGACTTGGCTTTGCATCTCTTGAATTATTTCGGGTCCAATTATCCTACTCTCCCCGACTTCATCCCAACACAAGGGAGACCTCTCATAAAGAGCTTCATAGGGAGCCATCTGAATGGTCGCATGGAAGCTATTATTATATGCAAACTCGATGAGGGGCAAATGGTTTTCCCAACTCCCTTGAAATTCCCTGACACATGCTCGCAACATGTCTTCAAGGGTTTGAATGGTGCGCTCTGATTGGCCGTCTGTCTGCGGGTGATATGCAGTACTGAACTTCAACTTAGTACCCAAAGCTGCCTGCAAACTCTTCCAGAACTGCGACGTAAACCTTGGGTCTCGATCTGACACTATACTCTTTGGTATGCCGTGCAGCCGCACTATCTCCTTGACATACAAGCGGGTCAACTTACCCAAGGAATCAGTGTTATTAACAGGGAAGAAATGAGCACTCTTCGTTAACCGGTCAACAATCACCCAAACAGAATTTTTCCCACTAGGCGTTCTCGGCAAACCCACTACAAAGTCCATCGTGATGTCATCCCATTTCCACTCAGGAATAGGGTGGGGTTGGAGCATACCTGCAGGTCTTTGATGCTCGGCCTTCACTTGACGGCATGTGTTGCATTTCTCAACATATAAGGCAATATCCTTCTTCATTACATCCCACCAGTAATTTTTCTTCAAGTCCCGATACATCTTTGTACTACCGGGATGAACTAAATAAGGGGCCGCATGAGCTTCTGCCATGATCCGCTCCTTGAATTCCGAATCTTTGGGGACCACTCTGCGATCTCGGAACCGAAGTATCCCATCTTTATCCAGGCTATAATGCAACGACCCTCGAGATTTTCTGACTCTTTTTCTGATATTCAGCAACTTCGGATCCTTCCTTTGAAGAGTCTTCAATTCTTCAAAATCAGTTAGCCGAATATCAAGAATTGAAGATAAAATCTCTTCTTGCTGCAAACTCTCAATAAGGAGCCTTCTCATCCCACAAAGCAATGAATCCAATTCTGACGGCTCAGCTTCATCTTCCAAGTGTGACTTTCGGCTCAAAGCATCAGCAACTATATTAGCCATCCCCGGATGGTACTTGATCTCACACTAATAGTCACTGACTAGCTCTAGCCATCGCCTCTGCCTCATGTTCAGATTTTTCTGGGAAAACAAATGCTTCAAGCTCTTGTGATCAGTAAATATCTCGCAAGCTTCCCCATACAAGAAGTGCCGCTAGATCTTGAGAGCAAAAACAATCGCAACCAATTCTAAATCGTGCGCCGGAGAATTCTTCTCATGGTCCTTTAGCTGACGAGATGCATAGGCAACAACCCGTCCTTCCTGCATAAGGACACAACTCAAACCAAACTTAGACGCATCACTGAAGACTACGAATGGCTTATGCGGTTCTGGGAGCGCTAACACTGGTGCCGTCGTCAACCTGTTCTTTAATTCTTGGAAGCTTCTCTCACACTTATCTGACCAAACAAATTCTGTATTCTTCTGAGTCAAAGCTGTGAGAGGTCCGGATAGGCGAGCAAAACCCTCCACAAATCTTCGGTAATATCTGGCAAGTCCCAAGAAACTCCGGATCTCGCGCACTATAGTCGGGCGCTGCCATGACAAAATGGCTTCCACCTTACTAGGATCAACAGCCACTCCGTCTCGGGAAATCACATGCCCAAGAAATTTAACTTCTTCCAACCAGAATTCACACTTGCTGAGCTTGGTGTACAACTAGTATTGTCTCAATTTCCCAAGTACCAGACGAAGATGATACACGTGCTCTTCAACATCTCGGGAATAAATCAGAATATCATCGATGAATACTACCACAAAGGAATCCAGATAAGGTCGAAATACTCGATTCATTAAATCCATGAAAGCAGTAGGGGCATTAGCTAACCCAAACGGCATCACCTTAAATTCATAATGCCCATACCTCGACCTGAAGGCAGTTTTAGGCACATCCTTGTCTCTGATCCTCAGCTGGTAGTATCCCACCTCAGATCAATTTTAGAGAACACAGCTGCTCCTTGAAGCTGATCAAATAAATCATCTATCCGCGGGAGAGGATATTTATTTTTGATGGTCACCTTATTCAATTCCCGATAATTTATGCACATACGGAGGGTTCCATCTTTCTTTTTAACAAACAAAACTGGTGCACCCCACGGTGAAGTACTAGGCTGAATAAATCCCTTCTCTACCAGCTCTTGCAACTGAGTCTTCAACTCTTTTAATTCAGCCGGTGCCATGCGATAAGGAGCTTTATGCACAGGAGCCGCTCCAGGTTCTAAGTCTATAACAAATTCCATTTCCCGCACAGGGGGTAGTTCGGGCAAGTCATCCACAAACACATCGGGAAATTCTTCCACAACTGGAATGTCTGCCAAAGACTTCTCCTTGGACGGCGTGGACACCATCTGAACCAAGAATGCATCCGCTCCCCATGCAATCTCCCTTCTTGCTTGAATTGCCGATATAATTACCGGCTTTTCTTTCAATTTACTCCCCGCAAATTCCAGACAATCACCATCTGGAAGCTGAAAGCTAATTATCCGACTTCTACAATTAATACTCGCAGAATATCGGTATAGCCAATCCATCCAGAGAATGATATCAAAACCCAACAGCTTAAACACCACCAAATCAGCATTCAAGAACCTTCCCTCAAAATTTAACAGGCATCCCAAAGCAACCTTGGAACACCACACCATTTCACCATCGGGTAGAGCCACTACCATAGACTTCGGCAGCGGTTCCGTGACCAAATTACACACCCGCACAAACGTGGAAGATACAAACGACTGTGACGCACCGGAATCAAACAAAGTGCAAGCATAAAACTCATACAAACGGACTCTTCCTGAACCAAACACACAACCCATGAAATCCAAAAAACAAAAGAGAAACCAAATACACTAAAAATTAAATCCAACTTAAAATTAAATTAATCCATACCTGTAATTACTCCAGCAGCATGGGTCGCTGGCGCCTCATCATCCACCTCTCCGGGTGTGACAGCATAAACCCGGGCTTGCACTGCTTGTCTTGGGTTGGTTCTTCTACCGTGTCTACCTCCACGGCTTCCTTGAACTCTGACGGGGCACTCCCGAGCAATATGTTCCACTTGGCCGCACCGGTAACACTAGGGTCCACTACTCAGCCGACACTCGCCCTCATGAGCTCTATTACATGCTCCACAAATTGGCACCCGTCCTCCCATACGAACACCTGAGGACATTTGAGGTTGAGTTCCGGTCCGCTGAACAAATTTCTGAGGCGAACCCGAACTGCTTCCTTCACCAGAAAAACTCCGCCTCTTATGTCCTGGAGGGGAGCCCATACTCAGATTATTTTCTCACTTCACAAGGGTGGCCACATCCACTAATTCCTGAAAAGTGGATATCCGATGGCTGACCACCATACGGCGTATATCAGGGCATAGTCCCTCCTGAAAACGATCAGCTCGCATCTCCTCTATGGTGATAAGGTGGGGAGCAAATCGCCCAAGTTCTATGAATCTCCGGGCGTACTGTTCCACTGTCGCGCCCCCTTGGACCAAATTTGAGAACTCTCTTGCCTTCTGCTTCCTTACCAATGCGGGAAAGAAGCAGTCGTTAAATTCCTTCTTGAAGTGCTGCCAGGTCACAGCAGCGAAAGATCCCAATTCTGATTCCAGCATCACCCTCTTGGTATCCCACCAATCAGATGCGGTGCCTTGCAACAGATAGCTGGCGTAGAGTACCTGTTGCGCCTCGATGCGTCCACACACCTCAAATGTTCTTTCCAAGTTTTTGATCCATTTTCCAGCTTGAAGTGGATCCTCTTCTCTAGTGAAGTGTGAGGTTCTATGCGCCAGGAAGCGCTCATAGGTGCATTCGGCTTGCACCATGCTACTGGACCCTCCTGGGTACATCCAAGACCCTCCCTGATGTGGCCAAGGACCTCCTGGTTGTGGCCAAAACCCTCTTTGCTGTGGACAAGGCCCTCCTTGTTGTGGCCAGGGATCCCCTTGTGGTGGCCAAGGTCCTCCTTGTTATGGCCAAGGCCTTGTCTGTTGAGGCCTAATATTCTGCTGCATGAACTCCGTCATCTGCTGTATTGCTTCGGCTATGGAGTCATCTCTTGAGGTATTGCCCCGTGCTCCTGAGTAGATTTCCTTGGTCTCCCCATTTTTCTTGCCACAACACAACTCTTGACCCTCCTTTAAGGAAACAAATAAAACCATCATAAGACCAAAAAAACA
Source organism: Carya illinoinensis (assembly GCF_018687715.1). Classification (NCBI taxonomy): domain Eukaryota; kingdom Viridiplantae; phylum Streptophyta; class Magnoliopsida; order Fagales; family Juglandaceae; genus Carya; species Carya illinoinensis. The sequence continues at coordinate 26,222,534 of NC_056754.1, read as the reverse complement.
AAACCAACACCACACAGCAAGAAACAAAAGAAACCAGCATGCAAAAACATAACCAAATAAATAAAAACAAGCAAACAAGCTCAAACAAATAAAATAAATAAAATAAATTAAATAACTGTACTTAACATAATTTTTTTAAAACACAACTTTAAAAAACATTTTGGTACTACCTACGGGACATGTGGTTTTACCCAGAGCCAAACCGCTCTGATACCACCTGTGACGCCCCCAAATCCCCATGCACGGACACGGGAAAATCGAGACGTCCGGATGGTGACAACCCGGGTCACCACCCTATCAACGAGTACCAAGTCTGTGCAAAAGCAACATATGTGCACGAAGAAACACGCAGCGGATAACGAAAGTCACAACTAAGTACCAGAATTTTTCTTAGCATAAAACAAGCTGTTTAAAACATACATAAATAAAATATTACAAGATACAAACATAGATTTAAAACCAATTACAAAACATAACATCAGCAACCCGGCGGAGCCGCATCCTCGGGTTTAGCCTCCTCCTCCTCGTCCTCGAATCTTGCACCAAAATCTACGGAACCAAAAATGGTACCACAGGTAAGTAAAATCCAAACACTACCAGATAAAAGCATATAGAACTCAAACAAAATGCATGAAGTGATGTGAATGCGCAAACCCATAAAAACATATTTTTCCACGCACGCTAAAAATCCCATTTGGCCCAAAAACCATCTCAAACCCTTATCCAGATATCACGCCAAAAGTCACATTTGCCCTTTATCCATCTCAAACCATTATCCAATTTTATCTGTATGCACCATGACCTCCCCTAGGGGTCATCCGCACACCCTGGCTCCAGTGCCACACCGCAGAGTACCACCACGCATGTGACACCTAACGAGCAATGCCCAGTTCTGCGCCCCGCACGTTCATAGCCAAGCATCCTCTAGCCCTCGCCAGCGAAGGGCCACAGAGTCGGTGCGTAGGGCGATGCCCGGTTCCGCGCCCGGCGCGTTCATAGCCAAGCATCCCCTAGCCCCCGCTCCCGTCGTTGCCCAGCGACAACTCAGGGGACGTCACTCAGTTTATTCTGCTCCCGAGTGACCAGAAGAGCTCCATCGAGATAATACCCCATCCCGGCTTGGGGTCGTAATACACACGCACCCGTAAGTCCACTTACGCCAATAAAACAGGCTTTTCTCAATTAAATAAAAATACACGTGCATGCACCATGTAAATGCCATATCGATGCACAAAAATAATCAACCAACATATATCAATAAAACAAGCAACTCCGTCCTCCATCCATTCGACCCCCGAACTCCTCGGACAAAGTCTGGAATCAACCAACCAGCAGATAAAATTATTGACTGAGCAATATATATTTAAATCTGAAAATAGGGTTTGGAAAATACTTACAGCGCTATATGGTATTTTTAGAAAGCTCGCGGCATTGCAAACGGCGGAGAAAAAGCAACGTAACAGTGAAAATTCACTGTGGCCGTGGGTTGTAAAATACCCACTTTTGAACAGTGACAAACCAGGGCTTGGGATTGATAGGGAATGGTCTAAGGATGATTATGAAGCTATTGGAAGTGGTGGTTGGCTGTGGGTGGCGGCGGAAATGGAGGTTGATGGCCGGATTTCCCAAAATGGAAAGCTAGCTCGTGGGAGCTGTTTCGGTGACTATTGGAGGCCGGAAATGGGTGGGTTAGGACGGCAAGGGACCGGTGATGAAGTGGTGAAGAGATGGTGGCTAGAGGTGGAGCGACGGCGGCGGATCGGGGCAAAAACCGTGGAGCTTTGATGGCGTTTTCCGGCCAAACGGCTGGCCGGATGGGGCTGAGGTTTGGTGGGGAGGTGCGCCAGAGGGAAGGGGTTCGACCGGTGGGGCGGTGTGCCGCACGGCGGCCGGACGGCGGTGGGTCGAGGGGCTGAGCTGCAACGACGTGGGAGAGGAGAGAGAGAGGGTCGACGGACGCACGGGGAAGAGGAAGGAAGAAGAAAAAGAAAAGAAAGAAAAAAGAAAAAGAAAGAAGAAAAAAAAAAGAAAAGAGAAAAAGGAAAAAGGAAAAAGGGAAAAAGAGATGTAGGAAAGAAATGAGGTCCAATCCTCACTTCGGGTAAACAAAACAAATCCGCCGAAACGAGATTAAAAACCGCTAAACGACTAAAAGAAATAAAACACAACATCAAATAAATAAAAACCAATTTTAAAACGCAATAAATTAAAATAAATAAACCAATATATTAATTAAAATAAAAACAACCCTTCAGCGAAAATACACGCGAAAGCGGGTCATCACACGTAAAAGCTGTGAATGTTCCATGTACTTTTGCATCTAGGAAGCTAAATGCATGTAACAATTTATCATAGCATTCACAATGTCTAAGGTGCTTAGAATACTTTCTGCCTGTTTTATTGATTGGCTCTTTGAAATCGAAGTTGGGGTCTATGGCATGATGGTTGGTGCTTGATTGACTTGCCTGGATGTTGTTGCTTGGTTGGGTTTGTCTGGGCAATGGGAGCGGTTTATAGAAACAACAGGATGAGAGAAGTAGTAGTCCTGTTCAGCTTTGTATGGTTCTCATTAGACTATAATACTTATGTTTGCTGTCACAAGCTAACATGATGTTAGCTTAAGAAGTGCATGACACAAATTCATTAGTGGTAACTTTTTAAAACATTTAAAGGAGAAAAAAAAAACTAGGAGGCACTTTTAGTGGGCGCATTTGGAAGGCAGCCAAGCATTTTCCTAATTTTATCCCTTTCATCATACTTGCCTCTAGGGAACATTTTTTGTATTTTGTTTAAGGAAAAGCTTTGATTAAGGCCTTATCTAGACTTGTGTCTGGTTAACTTGCTAGGAATACACTCATCATCTCTGTTGCTCACTTGTGAAATATGATCATCTATCTCTTCAGGGTTAACATGTTGGCTTCAGTGACTAGGCCTGCTAAACTTTTATGTTGGCAAAGTTTTGAATGTAAAAATATACACCGCAAGTGGGATTATTATATTTAAAACTTTCCCATCCACTGCATTATCTACAAGGTTTTTTTTTATTTCTCCCTTCAACTGAGTAGATGATTTTACCCTTTCATATATTATGTGATGAGCCCTTATAAAAGAGAACGTGTTTGAGAAAAGTGGATGTGTTTGAGTTAAACTAAAAGTTTTCCTATCTTTTGTACAAAGCTCCTCCAAAATATAGTTTTGGAGTGAGATCATTTTCATTTAGGAATTCATCTGATTATGTCTAAAAGTCAGTTTAAGAGCTATCAGCTATGATTTCTGTTATCTTTCAGTTTTTTGGAAATTGCCTCTCCCAATTTTCAAGAGCTAAAGAATCACTTGTAGTAATGTCACTAAAGCTTTTGAACAATGTTATTCTTCATCTTATAATTTGTCATTGTCAAATCATACTTTTCATCATTTTCAAAGGTCTTGTCATCATTTCTTTTCTTTTACATTTCTTTTTTCCTGTTATGACTTAAAGCCTTCTTTTAGATGTTTGTATTTCTCATTGATTTGACTTTATATCCTTTAACATTGTATGATTGGCTATCTGCTGTAGCAGGAAAGTAGTTCTGTTTTGCAAGTAACTTTAGAAGAAAAGTTTCAGGACAGACATTAGTGAATCAAGAATGCCTACAATTGTAATTGGTAAATGATATTGTGTATATTTTGCAATTGTATTTGGTAAATGATATTGTGTATGTTTTGTCTTGTATAGACTTCAAATTTGAGCACTTATGTTACAAAGAACTTAGAATACTAACATTATTCGTTTTACATCACTTTCTCAGATAGATTTTCTTATACTAGATTTTCCACTTGACAATCTAATATGCAGACATATTACTCATTTTTTCGTTTCATTTGATTTCGAATTTTTCTCAAATAATCTACTGGGTGTTGCAGCCTTGCTTCACTTGTGCTTCATTGAGCTTTGTAAAATTGTTTGTTTGCAAAATTGTTTCTACCATGTTTTGATCAAACACCTTACTAATGAAATGCATATTTATTGTGCAAACTTCCATAGGAAGTAAATCACAATACAAAGAAGCCCCTACTGATATTCATGATGGACACATAATAGAAGGGACTTAACCTAGTACAAACAAGTTGTGATCTTTTGTGTAGTGTATGAACAAGTGAACAAGTTCTGATGCACGTAATTCTTTGTGATGGAATGCTGTCTTGTAATAAGTATTCTAACACAATGTTATTTGTGATGGAACCTTTCTTGTAATAAGTATTCAATACAGTAGTATTTGTGATGGAATGCTTTCTTGTGATGCTTTTTTGTAATACTGATGTGTAATTTTTTTTTTTTTGTGATGGAATGATTTTACCATTTTGATTCAGTACCATCTTTAGTGTAATGTTTTTTTGTGATGGAATCAGTTTACCATTTCCTACAATGTCCTATAATAAATGAATTATAGATAGATGCTCCGTTAGTGGCCTTTTTTTAACCAAGGGCAATTCACCATGTACTTACCATTTTGATGGATACAAATGAAAATTGGACATATTCATCTAAGGAAAGTAAAAATGCCACTTTGCAAAACTGCCACATGAAGATAAAATGCAAAACTAAAACTGATTATTCATTCTCAAGTTTAGAATATTTACAAACAAGAGAGTAATGTTTACAATCAAGCATTCTCAAATACATTGCCTTTACATTTATTCACCATAACTCTTGGTTACGAATCCTATATTATGGCAGAAGGCTCTTTTGAGAAATCCCCCTTGATGTTGCCAAATAAGTTGTAAATGACTATTGTTGTCAATCTCCACTCCATTTTCTGAACTTCAAACTCTCTTTTGAAGACTAAGAACCCCTTTAGCTTTTAGAGAAGATATTTGTATCCATGAAATCCAATGCTTCCTGTGGTCATCATTTTTCATTTTTATCAACCCATCCTCCCTTTTTTGAAGCTAATACTCATTTCTCAAGACTTCATTCCTCCTTTTTCTAAACCTCAAACTCCCTTTTAAAGACTCCATCCACTTTTTTCTGAATCACATCCAATTTTTTTAAGTACCAAATCAAGATATTCAGTAACAATGGGAAGCATGGTCTGAGGAAAAATCATTTATATCTTTTGCACAGTTTCAGAAAGAGAAAAAAGGAGGGGGGGGGGGGGGGGTTGAACTACGCCGCACCCTTTATCTTGTTCTAAGAGAAAACACCATTCGAACTTCATTATATTCAGAATAGTAGTGGATTTGTTTTTCTCTAATCTTAGTTGTCCTAACATATTACCTAGCAAGTACTAATCAAGAAAATATCTAGAGGAAACAACTCCATGCTATGCTTTACTCACACAAACATCAACATAAAAATTTTATTGAAGCACATAAACCCAAAATATGGAGATAAAGCAACTTTTTATCCATCTTTTAATGTTGTTTATTTGATTTCAAGTCCAAATTAAAGCAACCCAATATTTCATATAAAAAGCTTAAATCATTCATTGCCATGTGATTTTATCCATCTTTTAATTTGAATTTCTTTAGTAGGCATAATTATGTGAAATAGGTATAGAAGACCAAGGCACTACATTGACCATATATCAGACTATAAGAAAACTAATTACATGTCATTATGTCATGCCTAGAGGGTAGATGTATATGAGATTCTTCAAAATGACTAAGCAGTTTCACAACTACTCATATTCCAATTACCTAGGTTTTAGCAGAGACATCTTGATCAAATTTCGTTCCTCATTATGATACAATTTTAATTACAAAATACTAGATTAATTAATTGTGAGGAAAAGCTCTATCCCTTTATGTGGGACAGCTACAAAACCTTTTCTCCTCTGCAGTTTTTTATTGTCGTGCACTCTGCAAACTCATCATTCTACTGCCAAAACATCTACTTAATGGAGCAAAATACACAATCATAGACTAATATGAACAAAAAAAAATCCCAAAATATTCCAATTAGAAAACTCTACGGAACTGGAATAGAAGAAAATTTAATTTTTTTTCTCGTACCTGTAAAAGTGAGGGACTGGGTTCCAGTCGAATATTCAAACTTGAAGAAGTGAAATCGAGAAAGAGAAACAAAAGACTCACCGAGGAAGAATGCACCGAGGAATAAATTGTTTTCTCGTACCTACTACATTCCTTCACGGATACGAATGTAACGAGGAAGAATAGACAGACACAGATTAGCCACAGAGGTCGTACTTAGACTGGAGGGAAAAAATAAACAAGTGAGGGAGAGAGGTATTTGAGTTGCGGGGGCAAACTGGAAGCTTCGCTGCTTGGGGATTGGGGGCTTCCGTTGGGTTGAGGTCGAAGACGACTGCTGTGCTTGGGGTCAGGGGTGTGAACTGAAGCTTCGTGCGCTTGGGGATTGAGGGGGCTTCCATCGGGCTTGAGGTTGAAGACAAGGGGGTGGTGGTGAGGGTGGGGGGAGAGTGCATACGGAATGCGGGGGTCGAGATGGGGGAGAAGAGAGTTTGTTTCGCATTTCAAATGGGTGAAATCTAAGAGCGGGAACGTGCAGTTGTTGTAGGAAGAAATTGGTGATTTTACTAGGCCATGTCATGTGTGCAATGGATACACCAAAATAGTGGCTGCTACATATATTAATTCTTCCTACTAACCCTATTTTCCCCATTTTTCCTTTTTTTTTTTCCTATCAATGTGAGATCCTACTTTTTCACCCTTGGAATCAGATAGGATATATAAGTACTATCCTCTTTTCACTACAACAGTTTGTAGGGGCTATCGTCGTACTGGTAAACCATAATTAGCTAGCTCACTCTTGACACGAGTAAGGATCGATGCTGAACAAACCATGGATAAACATGGTCAGCAACTAGCAGCAGTTATCCACCACATTTTAATCTTTAATTAAATAAAAAAAAAAGCCCACCCTCTATTTATTATATTGAATTTAGTAATTGTAACAAAAAACCCACTACATATAGATAATATAGTTGAATTGGGACATGAAAATTATGCTTGTAAAACCACTTTTTAATACCATTCAAACTTAAAACATCACAGATATTGGACTTGGACTAGGGCGGGAAGGTTACCCACCTTAATGCACTCATGAAATGGAATATTCATATGAATATTCCTTTATTAGTGTTTGAACATAGATTTTGGATGGTTCAAACGGTAAGAAGAATTATCAAAGCAATGAGAGTGATAATAGACAGAGTTTTAAATCAAAATAAGGTTGTGCTAATAACTATCAACTTATTAAGACAATACTTGTCTCCATAATAGATCTAAATGGAGGAAAAAAAAAAAAGGCACCAAGACTTATGCCTAGTTTGGATAACAAAATCTTTCAAACTCATTTCAATATCTAAACACCACAAATACAAACACTTTTTAATTTTAATTTTTTAACTATTTTATCTAATCATTACCTAATCAATACAACTTTTCCAAACTCTCAAACAAAATATGAAAAACAATTCAACTTTTTTAAATCACAAAAAAAAAAAAAATAATAATAATATTAAAAAATTATATTCTAATAATATTTTAACATTTTTCTTCTCATTTTCCAAAACACCATAAAACATATTAATTTAACACATTTTACCACTATTCATAAAGCATTTTACTACTATTAACAGATCATCTAACCTCATTTCACTATTCAAACAATGCTTTAGTATCACATTTATATTTGTGACGCCCCCAGTATCGCATCTAGCAAAGTACAATATTTACAGTGGATAATTTTTTTTTAGTACTACATAAAGTACCAAAATGCTAATCCCAAACTTAACTACTTATCCATAACTATTGACACTAGTTCAAACCATGCATGAATAAAAGTAGGGTCCCTACAACTTTGGTCCTCTCAAACTTCAAAAGAGAAGTATTTGGTACAGATTATAATATCTTAGTCCTCATCCTGTACTTCTCAAAATTTATACAATTTCCTCCAAAATTCATGCGATATCCTTCACTTGCAGTGTATAAATATTCCTATAGTAGCCTATCGGTCGGAAGGGATCTCCTATAGTAAATTCAGTAATACTCGGTTCTAGCCATGCTGACCTTAGTATGGTTCAGTTATTTGCATCGATCACTGTCACAATACCTACCATTTCGAGGGGAATTGTAGTTTGGACTATTACAACAAAATTTAATTACAAATCTTAGCAAGTTTACAAACAATTTAAATTGACAGGTTAAAGATTCATATATGACAGTAAAAGCATGAATGCAAACATGATCATAAATAAGCATGATGTGACATAAAAAATAACATGACTTGAACTGATATGAAAATAACTGAACATGAACTGAAACTGAACGTGAATATAAACATAAATGTGAAATAATATAAACTTGGAATCTTGTTCAAGAATTAAACATGATTAATAAATGTGACCATATGGGTGCTACACTATTCCCCATGAGTCATGTATCCCTGTCGATTACCGCATCATAACACAAGTATCTATATCGGCTGTGAGTACATTAATGTATGTATCAGTTCATAGGTATCTGCCCCAGCACGAGTACGTATAACATGAAATTGAAAATGTGGGAGGCACCATCGGCGTTAGTGTCTAACTTTGCTCTAGTGACCAATTAATTAGGCCCTATTCAAGGCCCGTTGATCTTTACCTTGTCAACCTAGAGAATTTCACACTAATTTAGACACTCTTGCATGAACAAAAGAGTTTCACTATGATATTATCTCACCCTACACTTAGGGTCGTGATAACTATAAACAAACATGACTTGATGTGAAAAACCTATTTTGAGACACATTTTGTACTTGAGACATGACATGACATGAAATGAAAAGACAAATGACCTGATGTAACGTAATATGACATGTACATGAGATGAATGGACTTATAACATGAAATAGACAAACATTTTGTGACATAATAAAATGTGCAACAGATAAACTGTAATGCTTGCCCTTGTGTTGGAACTTTAGAAAATAATTTTATAAAATGAGACAGGAATTACTGAACTTTATAAAAAATTTTCTTTCCCCTACTAGGATATAAAAGATTCTAGAATTAAAAATTGAAATATGCTTTATAAATCTAAAAGTGAGTTTTTTAGTGGAATTCATTTAATTAAAATACAAGTCATTTTACAAAATATGATTTTCATGCATTACATAAAATGCTTAGGCTTCTGTCACCTTTTCCTTGAGCCGTGCCCATCCTGTCACTTCGTCCTCATTTCATTCATGGGTG
>NC_056754.1:25470834-25513334 GCF_018687715.1 Carya illinoinensis | reverse complement strand
AACGCTCGATGTGCGCTCGATAGGACGCTCGAGCGAAATCAAGCAGAGTCGAACGCTCGACGCGCGCTCGACACCCCGCTCGAGCGAACATCATATTTTGACAGATTTTAGGTTTTCCGCCGTGGGACCATATAAAAGCCATTTTTCACTCTAGAGCCGCGAGTTTTGACTGGAGAATACTCTTTGGAAGAGAAAAACATAGCTAGAGGGATTCAAATCATTTGTTTTGGAGACGGAATTCCAATTTATTGCACGTACGTTGGATTCATACACGAGCACGGACGGGAGAAAAGCGTTGAATCGTTCCCTTGAGCTTTTGACGACGAGTTGAGGCTGCAAGGAGGATTTTTCAGTGTTTATTTTCTTCTTCCCATCTTCTCAGAACAATTATGGTGAATTTGTTTATGTTGAATTCCATTTCTAGCATGAGCTAAATTTTCTTTATTCTAGGAAAACGATGTAACCTATTTCCGAACTATGCTTGTTTGTCCATGCTAATTTAATGCAATTCTCTCTTTGTTTATCTGATTTATTCTGAGTTTAATGCTTCTAATTAACTGGCCATTGATTAGATAATTATTAATCTTGTGATTTGCTATCGAAAGAGGGAATCATAGGGTAGATCTTGGATATTTCAGCATAGGTAAGTATAGAGATCGAAAGACTTGTATGAACCTGTGTAGTAATTAAATCATTGGTCTTATTGCGTTCTTGATTATTTAATTTGCATACTCTTGTGTGAATTGATAAACTAGAATCACTTCCAATTGACTATCGAAAGAGGCTTTTGGATGAATTAGAGATTTGCTAATAGACAAAAGAGGTTTAAGTTAAATTAGCTGGATGAGAAAAGTATAGTGAAGAATTATGGTGAAATCGATTTCCTAGAAGTTTTCTTCCCCATTGAATTTGATCTTTGAAAGTCAGTTTTATTTTCTTTGCTTATTTCTCTTTGAGTTGATCTAAGTTTATTTGCAACTACAAAAACCTTAGCGATTCCTCTAGATAAAATTGAGATTAGTATAATTTTGGTATTTGGCAAGAGTAAGGTACCAATCCCTGAGGACGATACTCTACTTATTACTTTACTATAAAACTACGATACTGTGCACTTGCAGTTTTGCACCGGTCACTCTTCCATCTAGAGGCTCCTACTGAAATTTTATATTTTTTTACTTAGTAATTAATAAAATATTTTTTAATAATATTCTTAATTTTTTTATTTTTCTAAAAAAATTTAAAAATATGAAATATATATATATAAACATACAAAATATACTAATGGGAACTCCATGGGTTGCACCCTTGAAAAAATGGCACCATTTTGTCTAGTGTCGTACCTTGTGATCAGGATATCGACAGCTCGACTCTTCTACCGTGTTAGTACACCAGTAGTTGTCAAAGAGAGCGTCGGTGAAATCCCCGAAATGGAGCTAACTGAGATTAGTGGGAAAATATATATATACATATAAGCATACGTGCCATGATGGAAACCAAGCCTAATAAAGTGTGTCATTCATGGAGTGCGCACATCATGCCTTGCCGATTCAGATAAGCTTTCCATACTTTTCCTTAGGACTTTGACATTTGGACTACCGTTTTCTTTTATGATTAGCACAAAGATTTTCGTAAGCAAGCTGCCACAATTCCTACTGCGTCATCAATCCAATCTCTAGTTCCCCTACTTTCTGTCTCATCAAATCCCAAAACAGATTGTAAATGCTTTGACTTTATGATGAAGTAAAATGAAAAGCTGTCACGAAACAGAATGCATTTCGATGAGTTTTCCGGCATTTTTCTACCAAGCACTGAACATCAAAGGCCTACTCATTATAAAGATAAGCGTTAATTCCAGAACATTAAAACCTAACAAGTTACAAAGTAGCTAGCAGCCTTGCAAGTGCAAGAAATTCAAACAAGAGCCCACCCGCCCGCCCATTGATATGGCATGCAGAATGTCAACCCTCGCTTTCGTGTTTTAGGGGCCAAAAGTGTTTATAGATGGCTTTTGGAAATAAACTTAAATGACGTAAAAGGTAAAATGAAATATCTCTATGCCCAATTTACTTCATTAAACAAGAAGAGTGGTGAGTTTGTGGTCGATATCTCTCTGCCCATAAAAAGGGGTAATTTTCATTTTACGCCATCGATATATTTCTAACGTTCCATTGTCTTTTTCCTCTCCACGAATAACCCATTTTCCTTCCTTGTTTTTAAGTTTAATTTTAAATAATAGGTAAAATTAAGTAAATTAGTACACCTGTCCGAAAGAATATTAAAAGAACAATTAAAAAAAACAATCCAAAGCTAATAATGTGATAATTTTAATGGTTTTAACTAATGAGATATGAAGGAAATGAATCAAAATGTCTGTTATGGTCAAAAGTATGTATTATAGAGAATCCATAAAAAGTTGATAGATGAAGAGCCACTCCTCTCTCTCTCTCTCGATCAGTCAGACCCCACTCTTTCCTCTACACAAAGCGCCTAATAACTCAACCCTCAAGTTATCATTCGATGAAATATTACAGAATACCAACCCGAGTAACTAACCATGAAGTTCAACGACGACAAGTATCATCCACTACCCTAACACTCGAGGCCTGTAACTCAAATCAACAGTACAAAACCAAAGATCCAAAAAGAGGACTTTTATGGTCAATAGCTTTCAAGTGGATTGATTATGTGAAAAAGTAGTGGTCTTTAGCCATGTCTGATCCCTGAAAAGTAGTTGAAGTCATGGTGCTGGACCCTCAATTGCTTTAGCCATGAATCTGCCACGCTCAAAAGCGACACTAGTCTCTCCTGGTCCCGGCCACAATTTCCCGAGACCCACACGTTTCCCTGCATCTTGTAAGTGGCCAAACCAAATGGAGGAAGAGAGATGCCCTCCCCTTCCTTTCTCTTCCTTTCGTCACGCTCAAGGTCATCTTCGAGGTCCATATCTACATACAAATATAAATCCCCAATGCTTCTTTTGTAAGCAAAGATTGTTCGCTTATGTAACTTTCTAAGAATGCAAATAATAAAGGCGAAACAAAAGTTCATTCAAACAACTCTTAACAACAATAAGAATTCATTGACACGGCACAAACTCCTCACACAAACTGAGTTGGACGTAGAGACTAACCTTGAAATGAAGATGAAAGCGTGTGGTAAGTGAGGAAGCATGTGGACAAATCTTTTATAGTTCTTCCCATGGGAATGTGATAAATTGGATACCTGAAAATCATAATTATCAGAACTTTTTATCATCTTATATGTTGGTTTAATATCAAACAAACCAAGCTAATGGTTGTGGAAATGATAATTTATTGTTACTCTTAACATAGTAGTAATAGCCTATACAAATACTATTGGAGACTGCTGAGACATAAAAGTGATTGCCCAAAGTAAAATATAAACACTTCTTAATGCTTCTTTTATTTTAAAATTATAAGTTTATATACAGTAGAGAGAGAGACAGACAGACAGACCAAGCAACTGCCATCCAGCTAGCTGGGGAAAGATCCACACTTCTCAATGACATCAAGCCAGGGTATCTTTGAGCTAATCCATTAATCTGAAAGTTCGGAGCAAATAAGTTCTAAGGAATCTGCATCCTTTCATACGTATAAAGAAAAAAGGAATCTACATCCTTTCATAGGATAAGGAGACCAAAGGAATTAATGAGTTCAACGGTCATAAATTATAATCATCCAGAAATTTAAAAACTCAAACCTTGTATTCTTCTTCCAAATGGTACGGTTAAAGGAGGACAAACGATAGATCAAAGTCATGTATATATGCTCATGAAGAATGATAAATATTCTAAAAGATGTGAGAGAGAGAGAGAGAGAGAGAGAGAGAGAGAGAGAGGACAGAGTAGTAACACACACACACACAAAAAGAAAATCCTATATCATATTCAATTCAAAAGTTTCATTCTATCTTTATTAGATGCCTATCATGAATAGATTTCCTATGATTCTCAAAAATGCGCAAATGTTCTCATCATTCCTATGCTCGAGCAGTCTTATTAACCATAAAGAAAAACAGAAGGATAGAAAAACTGTGCTAATATAGTACATAACATTATAGAAAGGCAAAGTAAGGTTTGCACAAGAGTAACATTAACTGACCGAATACCTTATCCATTAGAGGAACTCTGCCATAAGGAGTTGATCTCTCAAAGTACTGGAAATAACGGTAGCCCAATCTATCATTCAGATGACAAAGATTCTCTTGCTCAGACCCTCCATCCTCTGAGGAGCATCCATCCCATCTCCATAACTTCTCACTCTCGCTCTCTTCGCTGCACGAATCACTGAAGAATTCCCTTGTCTCACAGTATCCTGACTCGGTCTCTTCCCTGAAAATCTCATTCAACCTTATTGTTAAAATTACTTGGTCTAATAACAAAAATATATATATATATTGCTGGGTCAAAAACGGCCACTTAAAAATACAAGTACAATATTACGATCGATTAATCTTGTAGTAAACAATATAATTACAGCACTTCACAGGTAAGATTGTCCCAGCAAGAATTTAAAAAGCACATTAAAGACCAAATCAAAAAACTAACCCATATGGGTCCTTTAAAATTTCAACTCTACAACTAATGGAAGATTTCCACCGCCAATTACCCAATTATTCAACAAAACCATTATTGCATATTAGGTTCCCAAGTTTTCAATTTTCCAAGTCATTGAAGAGCATTAGACCTAATCAAATCCAACATTTGCATATTCCATCACAGTCGATTTAATGAGGCGACCTTGACTTGCAAAGTTAATTCGTATAATTCCATCTCTAGGAAGATAGAAAACCAAAAAACAAAACAAAGATTGCAAATAAAGATTATCTAGCTTATACCTCAAAGTGTTTACAGATGAATTGCTTGTGAAAATTTGGATTGCAGACAGGTAAGGCACGTAGTACTGAACTAAGGTCTCGCCGTTGTTCAACACGATCGGAACTCCGGCCCCATATGCACTCCATTCATCATAACAATTCCAAAGATCTCCTAAGGTGAAATATTCAACTGTTTCTCTCTCCCATGGATGCCATAGGCGATTTAGGTTTCTAACCTCAGTCTGAAACCAAGAGAAAAACGATTACATATATAACATTATAAATGGAAATGAATCTGATTACTCGACGACCTCCGGGAGAACTGAGCAGTCGAAGGAAAATAATGATTAAACAAGAAAAACATAATTGGACAAACCTTGGGAAGAAACTGGGATTGTACCACAGGAGTTGTGCAATGGAGGAAACAGTCAAGATTTGATTGCATTGACATTTTATCACAGATCATGGTTTTCGAGGCACTTTAGAGAGAGACAGAGACCAAGAAAAACACACAGAGAGAGAGGGTTTCACTTCTCTCTCCTAACCCTGCAAACGGCGGAAGCCCAGAAAACAGAGAGAGAAACTGAGGAGAGGCAGAGAGAGAAATGAGAGAGAGCGGGATAGAGAATTTATCGGATTTTGATTTCCCTTTTAGAGAGAGAGGGAGAGAGCGAGCGAGCTGTAGAGAATGGACAATGCAAAATTTATCTAAAAGGACATCTATTTTTTGACGTTTTAACAGCAAACTTCACGGGAACTGAATCTTTGAGTCTCCTTCTCTCTCTTCAGCAGAGAGCTTCGTTGTCAATGTTGCCAAATTCCACGACCTTTCCGTACACCGGAGAACTCAAATTCCAGCGAGTCTTTTTCTGACAGATAAACAGTAAGAAACAAACCGTTCTTTCCCTTCCTCTTCCACTCACTGAGCTTTTATCTTTTTCACTAACCTTCAAGAAAACTCAAGCTCTGCTTTGTTCAAAATTCAAGGAAAAAGCTGATGGCTGAAGGTCAAGACGATTCAACGTTAACTCTTCAAGCTAAATCAAACCCAGAAAGCAAAGCTCATGGATTCAAAGAAAAAGATGTCTGAATTTGGCAGATTTTGAAGGAAAAGAAAGCCCAAGTAAGCATGGGAAAAATGAGACGAAGTTTGGGGGAGACAATTTGAGTTGATCTCTGCTAACACAAACCCATGTTTTCTGGAATAAAAGATTGGTGGGTTGTCCGAGTACTAACGCATGAATCTAAAGTATTTTGTAACGGAAAATGAAAAGAGAATCGAACTTCTCGGGAAAGAGCAGCAGAGCCAAAAACAAAGGCACCGAGAAAGAAAGAAACACAAATATCAAATTCGGAACGAAGGTCTGGGTTCTAGAAAGAGCGATTATGCAGAGAACAGAGAGAGAAACTATGATAAACCGACAATAATAAGGCACCAGATTACCAGATTTATCATTTATGAGACTCGCCTGTCCCTCTCATGGGGTCTCCCCTTTGAAAGGTACTTTGTAGGTTTGTAAAATTCTAATTTTTTTTTTTTTTTTTCTCTATACTCTTCCAGTAATTCCTCTGACTTTTTGTTGCTATTTTTGTTTTTTACGATTAAAAAAAAAAAAAAAGGACTGCTTTAATGGCTTGTACAGAAAAATAGCACGTATGATGTTTGAATTCTTCATCCACTGAAGAATATTTAAGATTCAACTGCGAGTAATCCCACTATTAAAATCTTATCCACGCCTTTCGGCTTTTTGCTTGGGTCCCAAACAAACAACATTACGACTTAAGTTATAACAATGTCAAATAAATACTTCACAAAGAAAATATATATTCACAGCAAAACTCTTCACATGAATATATTTTACATATTCTGAAAACAAAACTATTTTATGTCTCTCATCTCTCCAATCATAATTTTTAAAGGTTTAAATTTCGAATAAATAAATTATAAAATAGGATATCTGGACCCATTAGTGATAATAATATCAAGTGATCTAAATTAATGTCAACAACAATAAATGGAACATGAAAATTGAATAGCGTTTAGAATAGGAAATGAACAGTAGAAGAGATAAATAGTAAGATGTGGTTTGGATGTTAAGTTAAGTTAAAATAAATTGAGTTCTTTATAAATAGTAGTAAATTGAGATGAATGTCTCAATTTTGTAGGACTCATTAAAAATGTATTTAGATGTTAAAATGAGTTTAAATAAATTAATAAAAGGTTAAAAATTTATAGGTCCCACATGTTAAAAAAAATATTAAATTGAAAAATATTGTGAATTTTACGCGTAAAGAAATTTTGAATTGAGATAAATTAATAGTTTAAGAGTTAGGTATTTAAATATTAAACTTAACTTAAAATTAAACTGACTTAAATAAATTTCAGTTGAGTCTAAATTCAAACAAGGACTAAAAACCATAAACATTCATTAAAAATTGAATTAATATTTTTTTTAATATACTACAAACTGTTGTAGCTGTGAGGGCAAGGAAAGGGGGTTTTGGCAAATGGCGAACCGCGTGAACGTAACAGATAAGAGTACCGGGAAATAGACAACGCGACCGCGTAAAACGTGTGTTATCTCGTTTGGCTATTCTCTTTTCAAACATGGAAGCAAAGACAGATATATCAGTTTGACAGTTTCATCCTTGGTCTCTCTCTCTCTCTGAAAACGCAACAGCCAAATTGCCCGCAGATTTGTAGGGCTTGAACTTGAGATAATATACGCAATCAAGTGTGGGGCCCTCCTAATTTGTTTGACCAATCGTTTGCTTGCTTCCTCGTGGGTGATAAGACTTATTACAGCTTAAAAATGATATATACAAGAAAGGAAAAATCTATTTGTCATTCTCACACTTTACATATCATATTTATCTTAATTTTTTTTTATTTTTTTATAATAAATATGTAGTGTATGGATGATAAATAAAATAATTTAATTAATTTAATAAGAATAAAATAAAATAAAAAAAGAAAAAATAATATTTTAATATATAAAGTGTGTGGTATAGGATGATGTGTAGTATTTCTCTACAAGAAATATACAAGTAAGGTCTAATCGTTTTAAAAAAATATAATATTTATTATTAAAAAATTAATTTTTTTATATAAATCTCATATATATTTATTTTATTTAAATAATTATATAACATTTATACAATTATGACTAGAAATATAATTTTTCATTATAGCCAACTACTTTCATTAATGGAAAGAGGATTTATATCCCATATTTTCCTTGGATAATGAATTCGATCACTATTTACAATTTTATTTATAATTTATATTTATTTTGTTAAATATTTTATAATTTTATAATTTTTACTATATTAGATATGTGAAATTTTTATTTTTTTTAAATATAGTTAGTATTTTTTAATTACTTATATACTTTTAGGGTATATAATTTTAGCACAAACATTTTTTAAAAAAAGAAATGAGGCATATTTGAGATTCACATTAAAAAAAATAATTTTTTAATGAATTTTACTTTTTTAATGAATTGCACTGAACTTACAAACTCTAAAATTATATCTAGCATTATTATTTAAAAAACACATACATTTAATAAAATTTTGCATGAGTGTCCAAGACAATTGCTATTTGTCTCATTTGGTTATGTAGTTCAAATGAGAATAGATTTTTATTGTAAATAAAATAAAATATTGTTATAATATGATATTTTAATATTATTTTTATTTTAAAATTTTAAAAAAATTAAATTGTTTATTATATTTTATATAAGAGTTTGGAATAATTATAATGATTATATGAAATTAAGATAATTTGAAAAAGTTGAATAAATGTTGACAAGAAATTTCAACATTTTCTGGTGAAATGTAAATTATAACCGAAATAGGCGTAAATCTAATCTAGTGAAGTAGCCAACAACATGAAATATAGAGTGAACCCGAAGAAATGGGTAAAGTGCACCAATTATATGTTTTTGTACATATTTTTTCTAATTTTTAAAACTATAAGTGGATATATATATATATAAAAATATATATATATATATATATATATATATGACATTTATGTATTCAAATTAATTGCCATGATTCAGGAACTATTGCAATTCTCCCCCCCCCACCGGAATCCATGCCATGCATGCCCAGCACCAATATAAGGCTCACTTTAAATACAGAAATAGTTTTATCTTATTTTATTTTATCATTATAATTTTTTTAAATTTTTACAAAAAATATAATAAATAATTTAAATTTTTTAAATTTTAAAATAATAATAATATTAAAAAATAATATTTTAAAAATATTTTATTTAATTTTTAATTTTTATCTAAAATTATCCCATCACATTTCAATATCTAAATTTTAGATAAAAAGCCCCCAAATTGACACAAATATTGCGTGCATCAATTTCTATAAATTAAGGTCCCACAATTTAGGTGGCAAATGTTGACAACAGATTTTACGTTTTATTTCTCTCCCCTTTTTCTTATTTGTTAAATTGTCAATACACACGTACCTTTTGTTTAATCTTTTGATCAATTGGGCATATGAATTTATAAAAAAATTATATATATTTATTTTTACATATTTTTTATACACTCTATTAATTTAATTAGTTGCCTCACTTTTTTTAATATAAAATAATTATTTTGATCAATCACTTTCGATAAATAAATTCTATAAATATGTATCCCTTTAATATAATATCTAGAAGCATTACCAATTAAGCAAGCTACATCTTTTATTTATGCTTAACATTTTCTAATTATCTTCCAACACATCAAATTTCCGAAACGCAATGCTTAAAATCTATGGAGTGGGAGTTATTCATGTCTCAAATTTGAATAGACGGATCCTCTCCAGTTTTTTTTTTTTTTTTTTCTCTCTCTTTCTAGTTTAGAGAAAATTAAAGACTTCCTTTATTCAATTTATATCAAAGATTGAATAAAGGAGGATAAGCCTCCAAAAGAATACACGTGCTACATTGTTTAACCTCCTAGGAACCTCTCTAACAGACCAAGACTCTATATGAATAAGCAGTTGCTTGACATCTCTAATAATTATGCCTATCGAGCTAGGGGTGTAGAACTGGATCAGAATTTTAAAAATCGGATGGTTATCTGTCTGGATAAGTCTAAAAAAAATTAGAGTGATATCCGGATAAGTCCAAAATTAAATGCATACTCATGTTTATCTTTTAAAAAATTATAAGTCAACAACAAAAAACAAAAAAACTTGGAAAAAGAGAGGAGACTAACTTAAAATTTTAGAAACTAGAAAAGATGCAGTAGTCATCAGTACCCACTGAATGTCATTCTAAGGTGGTAGCCATCAAGAGACCTTTAATTCATGATGGTGGCCACGGCCTCCACTTTTTTTTTTTTTTTTAATTTTTTTAATTTCAAAATTAATAACAAATATAATTAATGATACTTCGACATTAAAAAAAAATCATTTTTATGATATTTTTATCAAGTTTTTTATTTTAAGATTTGAAAAATAATTATTTTACATTTTTTTAAAATAAGATCTGATTACAAATTCATTCAAATAATCGTCCGAATTCATCCGCCCAAGTTCAATATAGGTGGATAATTGCCTGAATTCATCCGAATTATCGGGTTCCACACTGGACCTAAAAAAAAGGGACCCCGGTTGCACACCCCGAGCTCCATTGTATTTTAACTCTATTGATTGCATTAACAATTGTCAAAGCATCTCCTTCCATAATTATATATCTTATGTAATCCCAATTCAATACAAAGTATTGAAGCCTTTAAAGCTGCAACTGCTTCTCCATGGATAATTCAATTCTATGAAGAAGTGAACGCATTATGTGGGACCTATAATATTTAATGTTGTCCTCATAAAGGCAATGTACATATAATTTAATATCAAAAAATTATATATTCAAGTCGTTGCTTAAAATATATATAGTAAATATTTATATAGTATAATTTGATTTAAAAAATAAATTTTAAATTTAAATCTTATAAATCTAATTTACTTATTAACTTGAGAACGGAACAACTCAACGGACGTACAAATGTCACGTCTTAAGATGAGCTGTATGAGGTTCCCTTTCGCAAGTTCTTGCAATAAAGATAAAGAGGCCCTACCATCAATACACTTACCCTAAACCTTGCCATTCCACATGAGGGCCCGGCCATGTGTTTTGGGTTCATATTTATTTGACCTACTTCTCTACCCTAAATTCAATGACTTTGAAAGGAAAATCAACTACCATGATAAAGTAAAACAAGTATAAAAGGAGAAATGGTGTTATAAGCACGAAAAGAAAAGAAAAGAGAAGAAAAGAAAAAGAAAAACAGAAAACAGCACTAAATTACTTTGCACCCCATGATCTCATCAATGTGTCTGCCAAGTGCAACACTACAAAAGTTTTGCCGAATTCTTTAAAAATTATGGTTAGATTTCACACTTGTTGTCTATATATGCACATTCAAGAGTGAAGCAGAAAGCTTTTGAGACCTTAAAATCTTAGGGGCCATCTGGCTTTTAATTAAGGCTTTTCTTTTACACTACTGTTGGAAGTGAATTAACTTGAGAATGATAGAAAATTAACATCAAGTAAAATCCTTTTGTGCTTACCCCAATTTAGGTTCGAGTCGAATGTAGGACATCTATCATGTTTGTTCGTAATTATTTTCATCAAATTATTGAAATAAATTATTGGTATGGACCTCACTCAAATAAACATGCCTTTGGCATGTGAATAACCCAAACAAAAAAACAAACAAATCCAGAAAACAAATCCTATCTCCATGGAGGAATGGGATGGCTGTTTCCCTCCATCGATTTTGACCATCATCCATGGGGCCGGTTTGATTACGAGTCGAGGAATACCTTTCACCTCATGGGAAGTCATGGGGTTGTCCCTTCTTCCACCCCTCTCTACCTCTATTGTTGCCCTCCATGCATCGATTTCGACCATCATGCATGGGATCGGTTTGATCATGAGTTGAGGAATACCTCTCACTGGAAGTGCGGTACTTGTCCCTTCCTCCTCCAGCCCCTCCCTACGGCCTCTATCCAAAGAGTTAAAATGAGAGAGAGAAAAAAAATGTGTTATATGAGTTCTCCCTAATCTCTAGTAAAACGTAAACCATAAATTTTCTACAATTAAAAAATCTTAAGAACTTCCTTCTTGCACGAATCATTAAATAAATTGTGCATAGATTTCCTTGTTTTCATTCAACTCGAACTTCAATATTTGCTTAATTAGTTGAGGGGGAAAGAGGAGTTCAACTTATATATATATATATATATATATATATAATCTGTCAGTCATATACAAACATTTAAAACCTAGATGCCATGGTTAGTACTATTGCTTAAACATGATGATCAGGGGCCATGCATGGAAAGTGATTAATGTACCATCTAGTACCAGTACAATGAAGAATTGTCGAATTCTTTGCACAACATGGTCACAATATGGTCCGACTTACAGCTACCCTGTTGTCCTATATATGCACATGCACATCTTGAACTTCGAAGACTCTACCTTGGATTACAGGATTGCTAGCTTGATTTGTGAGTATTGGTGCATCTCTGAGATTAAGAAGAGATTAGAAGTTAATTCTTTTAGGTTTTTTCCATTGATAATAAAGCCAAGTTGGCTCTTAGAAAAATATTTTTGTAATTTTGAAAGAAAACAACTAATTTTGATAGAGGGATTTGCTGGCAGTTGCAATTTATAGCAATACACCATAACTGAATGCAGTATTTCTATTTTAACCATAAGATCAACAAGAAACGATCGACATGATGATACAGGACTCAAATTTTTTTAAAAGAAATAATTTTATTTTTATAAACGTTAATCATCAATTAATTTAAATTAAATAGTTAAAAGTTTACCACCATATATAATATTTGTCACATAGACTATATATCGAATTGCGCAAAATTAAAATATTTTATACTGTTCCTAGTTTACTTATACATCAAGATCATTTGAGCCTATTCAGAGTGAGTGTGTTTGTTATTTTCAATATAATTTCCTAGTTTAGGATTTATTTGAAAATGGATCTCATTCCAAAATTTTCATCTCATCTATAATTCAAAGGACAGTGCTAGTGAGCCACCCAGTACTTACTGCTGGGCATACGGCTAGCACAACGTACTGATTAATTTTTCTATTATTTTTTTGTAAGTATTTTTTTAACATCCTTAATCATTAAGAAAAAAATAAAAATAATAAATTATTTTATTAATAATCAATTCCTTAACTATTAAGTAATACAAATTAAATTAAAAAAATTAAAATACAGTAACATTGAGGGGCTCCACTAGCAATTTCCTAATTCAAATATAAAATTTTTAAACTAATCATTATAATTTTTCCAAACTTTCAAACCACAAATAAAAAACAATTCAATTTTTTAAATCACCAAACAAAAATAATATTATAATAATAATTAACTTTATAATATTTTTATTTTATTTTTTTCTCTTTTCTCAAAATTTAAAAAATATACAATTCAGATTATCTTATTATTATTCACAAATTATTTTATTATTATTTATAAATTTCAAATCTTTATCTCATTCTACATACACGTACGAGGCCTAAAAGCACAATGACTTATTACTTTGTCATGTCAGTTATCGTAATTATGAATAGTAAAATTTAGAATAAAAATCAATATTTTTCTTATAGATCAGTAAGTACTAACATTAAAGTCAAGCTAAAGCTCCGGCCAAAAAGAACTAAAAGGTACATCTACTCACCAAACCTAGCTCTCTCAAAAGCTGTCACTTGCCAGAGAGGAAAGCACTTTTCCCTTCCCAATTTTCCTCCCAGGTTTAATTACGCCTTATTTTCTTTTTCATTTTTCTTTATTCTTTTTTTTTCTTTTTTTCTTTTTTTTGTTTTTCTAGAGCCGCTGAACTCTCGGTCTGTCGATTTATAAAATGAGTGCAACAGTTTGGATTTTGAACAAGTGTGTGTCTCACAACGTACTCTTTGTTCTCCATAACACCACGTAGTACTGCTACGTTATACGTACATGACCGTTTTGATCGATGGCTTCTTTGATTCGAGATCATCTTCCACATTTGATTATCCTCCACCGCTGCACGTGGATCTTACATGGATGCATATTGTCATGTTTTGATATAACTTATTATAACAAAGTTCCAATCGGTCCGATCGCCCTTCCCGCCAACCTGATCTCCTACTACTTTCCCTATATGAGTCCATTTACTTGCAAGTTTTATCTTTATATAAGTTCTCCAAAACAACTTACAAAAGTGCATGCCCTTCTGTTGCGAGAGGACAAAATTAATAAAATGATTCACAATCTTTTGGACAGCTGACATGAATAACCGCCCTTGTAATTATCCTTTTCTTGATCTAATCAACCAAAACTTTGGGACATGAATGTTTTGTCTTATTCTTTAACATGATCCTTCTTCTTTTATATATATATATATATATACTTGCACATCAACAAGCTGGTTTTTTTTACAACTACAAAGAAAAATAAATATTTATAACGAGTTATTTATCAAGAAAATAATTATTTGTGACGAGAATATAATTATTTTGACAAAAAATAATCATTTTAATACATAGAAAATAACTAATAATAAATAAGAAATTTCAGCTTGTAATGCACTATCAGATATATATCTAACCCTTTGTTGATAATATTAATATGTAATTATATATTGCTTAGGAGGAAAAAAAATAACCAAAGAAAACTATATAATCTACTTCTTGTCGTGAAATTTAATGATATCGCGGCAAAGATGATGTGGATCAAATTCGCCCGTCTGAAAATTAGGAAAGGAATTACTAAAAGCAACATAAATTTCTGCACTTAATATTAATTGACCATGATTAATTGTGACTGATATCGATCGATTGTCCCCAGCACATGAAGGCCGGTACTTGCCTAAAATTCAATCAATCATTCATTCATGCAGGCAGCTGGTGAAAACTCAGAGTCTCACATGGTGCATGGTGCATTATAACTTGCAGTCTGCATACTGCATGCCGGTGACCCATGCATCTAGCTTCTTGGAACAGGAGCTTAGATTAATACACACGAGCCAACACTGTCCATCTGCCATGCATGTTGCAATATCAACCACGTATAAATTGTCTGACTTTGTGGGTCGAGGTCAATCACCGACTCCTGGCCATAATTATCAACGTCACGTACGTACGCATGCACGAGCTTTGACAAGAATTCATCAAACATTATGCAAAACAAATGAACATTAGCAAGTGAGATGTCTCGGTCTTCATACATTAAAATCGAAGATCCTTCTATTGTGTGGTTGAGATGTTTATGAGTACAAAGTCAAACAACGAAGGGTATGTGCAACTGCTTCTGGTTGGAGGGTTAACCCCAGCTATTAATGTTTCTCTCAAGGCACCAATCAAACGATGTCGGGTGTCTATTTCAATTAATTAGGACTGAAGTGTAGTTTCTGCTACTAGAAGCATCAATGTACCCTAAAATTAATATTTCCAGCCAATAATAGTATATATATATTAAAAATGGATTTTAAAAAAAAAAAACAAAAAAGCAGATAGTGTTAACTGGATTAATTATTTGCTCAGTAAAGGTCGGCTCTTCCACTAGCTATCTAAATTAGGTGGTCGCCTAAGCCCCCTAGAGGAAGAAGGTATGGCCTCCGGCCCTCCAAATAATATTTATTCTCTGTAAAAAATTTTATAAAATTATTACGTTTATAAAAAGAGCCCTTAAATTAATAAGTGTATATATATATATATACACATACATATACATATAGGAAACGGTCCCGGGTGCATTAGCCCCAACATGTATTTGATATATAAATGATTTAAATAAAAAAAAAAGTGAAAAAGTTAGTAACTTATTTATTTAGGAAAATAAAATATAAGGTTAAAGAAAGGCAAAAAATCAAGAAAAAAATTTAAATTTCAACAAAATGAGTATTTGTTGGCATTCATATTGGATTATCTATTTACTCTCTATATAATAATAACATATTATTAATTTAAGAATTTTTTTTAATTTTTATTTTTATCACATTTTATAGTTCTACTGATTAAAATATTAATAATAATTATATTCTAATCAAATTAATAATATTAAATATTAATATTAATAATAATTATATTCTAATTAAATTAATAATTAATATTATATATTGAGTGTTTTAAGTATTTTATAATTAGTTAAATTTACTTAAAGTTGAATTTTACAATAAAAATAATCTAAAGCGTTTTTGTTCTCAAGAGTAAAGTTATTTTAATTTTTTTATTTAAAACAATTGAAACGAAAAAAAAAAAAGGAAAATGAATACACTGTCAAAACAAAAATGACATGAAAAAGAGACATTAATTCATGCACGTTACAGGGCTATTAAGGACTTTTTGGTAAAACATGATTATTCATTAAATTCTATAAGGGAGCTATATGTCAAATGGTCAAGAGTCTTATAAAAGACCTTTTGTAAAACATGATCATTCATTAAATTCTATAATGGAGCTACATATCAAATGGTCAAGCTGTTTTATGGGCCTTTTGGTAAAACATGACTTAACGGAAAAACAAAAAAAGTTAACAAAAAAATACAAAATTTGATATTCACAATTAGATAACTACTTATTATAATAGAATAGATATATATAGCATTAAAAAAATTGAATGAATGAAAAAACAAAGCACAAATATAATATTATAGTGAATAATCGATATATATTGGCAAGAAAAGAGAAATATTAATGACAACGTACCTTTCCATTGGACAATGATCTCTTGCAATAATTGACAAGTGCATGACCAATATAATGTAAAGATCACTTTGTGTTTACTAAGTTAATTTGTCTCGTTTTGGTCCTTGAAATTAACGTAACTAACGGGGCCTTGTTTCTGCTGTGATTTCGTTTTTCCAGTAAAGATAAAGAAATTAGGGTTATAATACGTTTTTTAATCCATGAAAAGAACAATAATAGTATAATAATCAAAATCAATATTATCTTATATATATATATATATATATATAGGTTTCCTTTGGGTAATCCAATTAACCTCAAACCTAAACACCAAGATCGATCACAATAAGCTGCTAATTAATCAACTCCAATTAGGTGGATCACATAGAACTTCAACTTCGCGCAGTCACAATATGGCAAGCATCCGACAATGCATGCATGTCAATTAAAGCTAATTAGTAGCTAGTTGATTACCTATGGCCAACCTTGAATATAGTATTTAAAAAAAAAAGTGACTTGACATGACAACGTACAACTTGTTCAAACACATGCAAATTAATTAATAACAACTTTGAGGAACATTAATTGGACGGTTAATTTCTTTACAATAATAGTTGAAACCGGATAACAGCTTCCATGGATCAGTACCTTACCTTAACCACATTCCTACTTTGAATAATTTCTATAAAATAAAATAAAAAACCAGATTACTTTCAATATATACAAATACAACTAAATAATAACAATTAAGTTTGTTAGTAACGACTTTAATCGCGTGTTCTCTCTAGCAAAGCTTCCTGATCTCTTATATTTTAATTAGTACCCAAAAACTATAAACAATTTTCACGTTTCTTAAAGCAATATATATATAGGTTAATATATATATAGGAAAAATTTAGTTGCAAGTACAATTATATTCTAATATGTACACTAATCTAATGTGATTGGTTAAAAAGTAGATTTTATTGAAAATAGTGTTAATTTAAATTTTGAATATGAAGGAATCAATATTAGTAAATAAATTAGTACGCAACTTTACTTATATGTAACAAAACTCATATATATATATATATATATATATATATGTAGCTTGGGGCATATTCCAATGTTGAATAATGAATTCGACCTTTTGTCAACTCTCTCATGAACTGTTGGACTTTAATCATAGGTCCACATTAATACAATTAATTTCAAAGACAATTTCCTCCAAAGTTATTTATCCCCCGCATTTAAAGGTTCTATATATATAAAAATATATAGCTTAAATAATTTTATATATATTCTATCTTTTTATTTATCGTAGGCCGTAGATCGTAAGAAAGCTGAACTCATTGCCAAAAACTTTAAACCTGATCTTGTACGTACGTAATCTTCTCTATCGTAAGCTGGCAAGAAAAGATTATCAACCTACACCTACCAAAAATATATAATATATCTTGTTAACTTAAGCTGGTGAAAATCTTTCCGATCAGAACTCACGTTTTGCATATATCGATCGAAAAAGGAGATATCCATGCCTTCCAAATATAGTTACTACGTACTTGCAAAAGTATTGAAAGATCATGAAGATCTCATGAGTTTGGCAGCACAGGACTCTATTTCCACCAGATTTCTCATTTGATTTAATTTCGTGTATTAATTTTATTCCAAAGTCGGTGTTTACTTTGACCATAAGGAATGAATACTACAAGTCCTCGATGTCGATTATCCTGCATGCACCAAAGACTGATAATGATTATCCATGCAATTAAAAGCTAACTAGTGATTGCTATTAACCCGGAAAAGTCAAGAAAAACCAGAGACAAGAGGATCAGGTCGATGACATGTTCTGTAATTATCCATGAATGGATGCCAAATCAAAGGCCATGCACATACGTCTTCTAAATTTCCGTCTAATCCGGTCAAGAATAATTAACAACTATACAAAAGTACGTCACGAATCTCTTCTTTCTGTGCATGCGTGTGACATCTTCTTCCTGGCATAATTTCCGAAAATTAAGCTAGCTAGCTATAAAAACCCACCAACATTTTCGAAGTTAATGGTAGTCCTGATCAGCATGTTTGCCGCCCATAATTAGCCGGCGACATGCCACTTGGGGACCTAAT
This sequence comes from Carya illinoinensis, assembly GCF_018687715.1. Classification (NCBI taxonomy): domain Eukaryota; kingdom Viridiplantae; phylum Streptophyta; class Magnoliopsida; order Fagales; family Juglandaceae; genus Carya; species Carya illinoinensis. Next base: position 25,494,676 of record NC_056754.1, on the reverse strand, counting down.
TAAATATCACTCGGGTCCAACCTTAGATACCATCTTTATCCATTTAGAGCAAAGCTAAGATTTTAAATTCTTTTTACTTTCTTTATTAATATCGACTTCCCGTGGTGGTTTTTGCTGACATGCAAAGAAAAATTAATTAAGTAGTTTGTTAATAAATAATTAGAAATAAAGAAAAAAGAAAGAAAACTGTCTTCCATATATCCCCGTCCACATCAAAGTCAAGCAAATGTGTGAGGACACACATATGAAACAGTTGGCTATAGGACCCAATTGTATATAAAAATTTCGACAACCTCTTACGATGTAAGACCACTTGTTTGAATATTGATACCTATTGGCACTTATCCTTCAACCTGGCTAGCCATTCCGAGAGTCTTCACCAATGGGATTTACCCTCATCAGCCGGTAATGATTAAAGCTTGCTGGGCTGCACAAGATTTCATATTTTCAAAACATTGTTGAAAAATGGTTTCTGTAGATTAGGATACCTACAATTCCGAAGCTAGCCAATTTCACATATATATATATATATATATATTTATATGAGTAATGTTACGTATAAGCATTAAATACATAAGCCTTTTATAAAAATGTGAGCACCACCAAAAAAAAGTGCATTTTTCACATTCTTTCGTGGTAGGGTTCACTTTTTTTATAAAGTGTATGCACTTGTACATTTGGATTTGTATATATTATTTATATATATATAGAGAGAGAGAGAGAGAAATAGATAATGTGTAAATCTTATAGTATATAAATTAAAAATATTTATTGTTGTTTGTTTGGCATCTTTCATGCCATAACACTCCTGCTGTTAAGGTGTGTTTTGTAACTACTTAGTCAGAAATGGAGAAAGAGTTATTCCTGGCTCACAGAGGCGACTTGATCCTTGGTACGTGTCGTTAATTTCGAGCCCATGATGGCGGTCCATGAGAGCAATATGGTGACCGTACGTACGTTCATTGTAGTAAATAGAAAATAAATATAGTAAATATAAATAGAGAATGAGTCACACGTAGTTTGGCACAAGGCCTACGTCCATTGATCGTTTGGACGGCAAATCTACCATAATAAGAGTATTTGCAGTCTCTCGTATCTCTTGTTCTTATTGTACAAATGATAAAACTGTAGTTTCCTGTTCGGAGGTTGAAGAAACTCTCTCGTAAAGTTTCCCAGAACAAGGCCAGAAGATCCCCCCCTTCTTAGCCAATCCGATCCCTTTTATTAAGCAGTTGTCAATTGTTAGTAAAGAATTCGACTTTATGTCACGTCATTGTCCATTTTTGCGTGCCATTTTCTCTCTTTTTCTCCCCTTTCTTCAACCTTTGTCATCTCATCTCATTTTTCTCTCTTTTCCTGATGAAAACCACCTAATGGACTAAGCCATGAATGTCATATTGAGCCTAGCCTGTTTTTATCTCTTTCAGTTACTGTGAGATTCTTAAGGTCGTCTCACTCAACAAGAGGGCCTTGAGAAAAGTTACATGTAGAAAACATAAACTTTGAAAATTGTTAACACTCGGCGTTTGCTAGAAAAGATGCTATGCTGGCGTTGCTATCCAAATGCTGGCGTTGCTACTACAATAGGAGATAGAGCTCAACCAATCTTTGTGGGCAGGAAATGGACTTGACCGCAATGCTATGATAGGAGATAGAGCTCAACTGCGCTGCTACAACAGGAGATAGAGCTTGACCGATATGGTGGAGTGGGAGATGGAGCTCGACTGCACTATTACGACAGGAGACAACGCTTGACCATGATGCTACATCGAGAGACAAAACTCGAAAAATCTAGTGGGGGCAAGACACGGACTCGACAACATTGCTATGACCGAAGATAGAGCTCGACCGCGCCTCTACGATGGAAGACAAAGCTTGACAACACTGCTACGTCAAGAGATAGAGCTTGACCAATCTTGTGCGGCCAAAGATGCAGCTTGATAGTAATGCCACAATGAGAGATAAAGCTCGACCTCTCTACAACAATGGGAGACAGAGCTCAATTATGCTACTGCATCAAGAGACAGAGATCGACCGATCTGGTAAGGCAAGAAATGAAGTTCGACCATGTTTCTATGACGAGAGGCAAATCTCGACTGCAATGCTATGATGGGAGACAATGCTCGACCATTTTGCTGAGCCTAGAGACAAAGCTCGATTGATCTGGTGGGGCAGGAGACAGTGCTCGACCAAGCCGCTATGATGGGAGACATAACTCAACCGCGTTGTTGCATCGAGAGACAGAACTTGAATGCATTGTTGCATCGAGAGACAGATCTCAACTGCACCATTATGATGGGAGACAAAACTCAACCACGCTGCTGCATCAAGAGACAGAGCTAGACCAATCTAGTGGGGTGGAAGACGAAGCTCAACCATGCTCCTATGACGAAAGACAGAGCTTGACCGCATCGCTACAATGAGAGACAAAGCTCAATTGTGTTGCTGCATCGGGAGATAGAGCTATACCGATATGGTGGGGCAAGAGATGGAGCTTGACTGCACAACTACATCGAGAGATAGAGCTCAATCGATCTAGTGGTGATGGATAAGGACTCAACCGCACTATTATGACTAGAGATAGAGCTCGACAGTGCCGCTACGATAGGAGACAAAGCTCTACTGCGCTGCTACATCAGGAGACAGAGCTTGACCAGTCTGGTGGGATGAGAGACAGAGCTTGACCACGATGCTACACAGGGAGAAAGAGGTTGACCAATTTGGTGGGGTGGGAGACATGGCTCGATTGCGATACTACGACAAGAGACAGAGCTCAATCGTGCTACTACAATGGGAGACAAATCTCAACCATGCTGCTATGCTAGGAGACAAAACTCGGCGACACTGCTGCACTAGGAGACAAAGCTCGATTACACTACTATGTCAGGAGACAGGCTACTACAACGAGAGATAGAGCTCGACCATGCGACTACAACTAGAGATAGAGCTTGACCGATCTAGTGGGGCGGGAGACAAAGCTCGACCGCACTACTACGTCAAGAGATAGAGCTCGACCACGCAAAGGAGTTTCTTGTTGTGGTAGGGAAGCACACTAGCAACAAGCTTACAATGGTGAGGAAGCCCACGATGGGTGACCAGCTAGGCACATTGCATGGGCCATGCAACATGCAACAGAGCTCCAACTTTCTCCTCCTTAGCCCTAGGTGCAACCCGCCATGCACTGCCGTAAGTGTGAGGGACGTTGTCTTGGTACAATGCAGTGGATAGGGCCACTGTGCTAGGATGCCCAGCTCAAGGTGGCAATGAAATCCACTAGGCAAGCAAGGAGCTTACTTGTTATGCCCAGGTGAGGAGGTGCTCGCTGGCGAGGAGCTTATGGCAAGGTCAACAAGTAGTTTCCTTCCATAGGTCAAGGACCTTCAGTGGCCGAGTAATTGTTGTTGCCCGTCGTTCGATTGGGCAAGCACTTGCTGGCCCCAGGAGGCACCCTATCACAGCTGAGGAGCTTCCCGTGGTGAGGAGTTTCCATGACCGAGAAGTTGTGTGAGGCTGGTGAGGAGTTTACTTCCGCAGGTCGAGAACCTTCAATGGCCGAGCAACTGTATATGTTAGTCATAGGACTGGGCGAGCACTTGTTTGGCCGAGGAGGCACCTTATTGCAGCTGAGGAGCTTTCTTTGGGGAGGAGGTTTCATGGCGGAGTAGCTGTGCAAGGGTGGCAAGGAGTTTCCTCCACCCTTGGAGTGAGCTACCCAAGGTGGGGACTGGCCCAAGGTGGGGACTGGGGTTGTGAACATCCCACTGGTGATAGAAATCGTCAGTGGTCCTGGTGGTGTCTGGTGGTCGCCCCAGCAACCCACAAACATCGCCGAGAGAGGCTCTAGCGGGTAGACGGTGACATGGACCTATTGCACTCCTCGTGCATGTCGCCCGTGTCGAGGTCACCTCCACGACAACAAAGGTCACTAGCAGTTGACATGATGACCGCCAGCATCGTCTGCCATGAGCCTTCTGGGTACACATTACATGCACAATCTCCATGGCCAAGACCTCGGCATGCACGACCGTAGTGGTCAGGGAACACTACGAAGGAGACACAAGAAGCTAATGCTCCACGTTGTGGCCACTGACAATATTGGAGGTCCTACGGCTTGTGGGCGAGGAGGCTTTGACCACTTGCATGTTACATGCACGCGATTGTTGTGGCATGTACGTACGTCCATTGCAATAAATAAAAAATAAATACAACAAATATAAATGGAGAATGAGACAGACTTACATGATTCGGCACAGAGCCTATGCACAAGTCGTTTGGAGGGAAAATCTACTATAATAAGAGTATTTTACAATCTCTCGTATGTCACTGTACAAATTATAAAACTACAGTTTCTCATCCGATGGTTGAAGAAGCTCTCTCGTGAAGTTGGCCAAAAGAAGTCCAGAAGATCCCCCATCTTTCAGTCGATATAATCCCTTTTATTGAGCCCGTATTAGTAGTTTGAGAAGAATTCGATTTTATGTCATTTCACTGTCTACTTTTATATGCCTGGCCCTCTTTTTTTTTTTTTTTAATGATCATTTCTATCACTTTCTTCTAACATCTTGCATCTTACCCTCCTTTCTTCAACTTTTGTACCGTCGTCTTTTCTTTTCTTTTCTCTCTCTTTTTCCTGACGGAAGCCATCTATAATAGACGGGGCCATAGATGTTGTATTGGGTCTTGATTATTTATATCCTTTTCACGCAGGCTATGTCTATCTTTTCCAAGATCAGAATAGAGAAAAGAGAGATTTTCCCTTCAATCCTAGTGGACGCTGGCTTCTCATATTTACTTCCACCAAGGTCAGAGTTCCAAATTAGTTCCGTAGAGAAGGGAGATAATTAAGAGAAGAGACAAATAAATTTTTGTTGGCCTATGTTGAAAGGTCAGCTTATAATTAGATGAGATCATCAAGAATTTTGAGTGGGAAAATACATACGGATTTTTCTTCCCGATACCTTTTTCTTGCCTGAATTTCCTCCAAGTAAAAGAAAAACATGCACAAGATTTTTGTTCGCTATCGGCATGGTTGTCGGCAATGATTTCTCATCGTGGTTAGTGGCCTAGAGACACGGGACACGCATCTAAGTCCAATCTTGAGCATCAAGTAATATCTAATGTTCAAGAGCTTCGACAATACGTACGACATGGATATGGTTAAGATGCAAGGTAGCTAGCTATAAGATTTTAATTGGACCTAGCCCAAGAGATCGAGACACATTTGCTGGAGTTGGCATATTATTGTATTGGGCCTCTAGTCCGTATCATTAGAAATCTCTTTTGTTCGATCGCTTAAACAACTTCTTATATATCTGTTTATGCGAGGGAATTTTCCTAACATTTTATGTCTTTAACACATTTTTATGTCATTTATTGATTGCTCTTGATTTCAAAAATTGAAACTCTAGCACTATATGTGGCTTGGTCCCCACTCTAGAATCACTCTTGACTCATGTGATCTTCTTCTCCAATGAATACAAGTGCGCTCTACCAATTTTCCACAATAGTTTGACATGTGATCTTGGCTTATAGCTGGTTCTCTAAATTTCAACAATTCCTTGAGACCCCTTTGAGAGTACCTTGCTGCCATACCGCATGAGCTCCATTTCTCCCTTCAATTTCAGCCACGAGATTCAAATGAACCTTTTTAGATAAGTGTGGAGATTTGTGACGACACATTATGCAATGGAGTTTGGATTTTCGATCTAGTTTATAGAGTTGCCCTCCTTCATCCAAGAATCTTAAGGAAGAGAGAGTTCAAAGTAGGTCCATCCATCGACCCAAAACGAGTGCAACCACACAAACCTCCATGTTGGGACTACTACATGGACCAACTTCCCATTTGGAAAGAAGGGAATGGAGCAATTCATGGTCCCCGCCCAGCCCACATTTGATTTTCTTTTTATTGTATTGTACCGGCAGTAATGGGCTAGATGTTTGTCTTTCATGAGAAATATTATCATTATATAGAATTGAGCTTACAAAAGAAGAGACTACAATGAAAGAAACACCCAAGGAATTACAATTTTTGGCTGAGATCGAGCCATTATTGGATGTACCTTTTATGGGCAAGCATTAGATCATCAAGTGGACTAAGTTAAGGTCCTTGGGATAAGAAAGCCTATTATAGTGAGAGAACACCTGAATGGGCCATGATAGAGCTCTTCATGGGCTTACTCAAACTCAACCACCTAGGGTTGTCAATTGTCCAGTTCCTTTTATGACATTCTCCCTCTCTTTTGAAATCAGTCTCAAGTTCAAATCCCACCCCTTTCGCGCGCACACATCCAAAAATAAAATATAAATAATTTTTCTTTAAAAATATTTTCTACAAGTCTTTCACCAACACAAAACGAACCTAGCTCTTCCATCGGATACACCACTTTGAATCCCCCTCGGTATCCAATTAATAGGGCAGGCTCAATGGTAAGCCATTTAGGCTATTGCCTAAGGCCATCATCCTGGGTGAGCCTTCAAATTAAAAATGAAGTGTTTTTTTTTGGGGAAAAAATGAAGTGTTTTTTTATTTTTTATTTTGAAAAAAAAATAAAAACTATTTTATTAAATTAAATTTTAAATTTTTCAATATGTGCAGGACCCTATAATACTAAATTTAATATTTAGCGCAATGAATTATTTATATTTTAAATACTTTTTTAAAATATTACTAAATTGAGTAACAAAATTTGCATTAAGGCCTTATTTTAAGTTGTATTAAATATAAATTTAAAAAAAAAAATTATTTCAAGATTTTAAATAAAATCTCATTTTCTTAAAAATTTTGAAAATATTTCATATAATAATTTATATTTTATTGTATTATAATTATGAATGACTAATTTAAATTTCACCTTAGGCCTCAATTTATATTGAGTCGCCCCTGCTAATTAATGTCCAAACTCAACCTCATGCGGTTTAGGTCTCATTTGGTTATACAAATGAGATGAGATAAAATGAAAATTAAAAGTTAAATTAAGTATTATTATAATAAAATTTTTTAATATTATTTTTATTTTAAAATTTAAAAAAATTAAATTATTTATTATATTTTATATAAAAATTTACAAAAATTATAATAATAAAATAAAATAAAATAATTTATATAACCAAACGAGACTTTAATATCTACTATTAACGTGTTTTTATAAATAAATAAGCATTGGACTCCACCTCGATGGTGTGAACTTCCTTAAAATATTAGAAAGTGAAAGGCATGCAATACTTTCTTGACAAAGAAGCTAAAGTGTTAAAAATCTACTCAACCATTTTAATGATGTTATTTTGTACTACTCATGGATTAAAATATCTAAAACTCTAGTCTCTAGTAGCCCATATCCTTTTTATCAAAAACTAAAAAAAGAGAAAACAGGGAAATCAGTTATGTTGTTAGTAATTCTTTGATTCCCTACTTGTCTCTAAGGTAATTTACATAAAAATATAAATATAAAATATAATTCAATCATCAATATGTCGATTATTTTAAAATCTATTTTTTGATATAAAAAATATAAAACATGGAATGAATCTTATAATATTTATGAAATATAACTACTAGCTAAGATTAGTGCTAGGTTGCCGCCCAGCAATGATTGTTTGCTGGGTGTGTCGTCCAGCACAAAATGAGATTTTTATTTTTAATTTTTATTTATTTTTAATATTTTTTAAAAATATATATTATTATATTAAAAATTATTTTTTTAATTAATAAATAAAAAAAATTAAAAAATTAAAAATATATGAACAGTCATTTAGAGCGGTGCTAATTGTGTATTGGGTATGAATTTTAAGTGATAATGCATAATTTTGACCATTCATTACAAAAGAGGATTTTGTCAAATCCATATCGTTATGATCAGTAATAATTATTCACAGATAATCATTTCCCGTTAATGGCTGCTAATGATGAGAGGGAAAGAGGAGAGATAGAGAAAACTACAAAGCAGAGTGGAAGAAAAAGGCCTACAATTTTAGATAATTTGTTGTAAAGCAACGAGAAAAAAAGGTCTTTTGATTGTTTTGGGGAGTCGGAAAAAGGGATTGGTCCTTCCCATCAGATCGACTTGAAAACAAACATGAAAAAGAAGGAAAGAGAAGATTGGAAGAAAGGTGTTGTGACAAGAGAAAAGCTAAACGACATCAAGAAAAGAAAGGCAGAGGGGATGGATATCCGTGACTGACTGTCCGCCTGCATACTTTACTTCTCCTGGTGGGAATCAATGAGATATTTTATTTATTTAAATGGGTATGGCCTACAAAACACTCGACAGAAAGGCAGTAATATTTCCATGTCCAATTGCAAGGTGGACCACTGGACTGGACCCTTCTACTGCCAACCCAATATGAACCGCCGGGTGTGTCTGTACTCTATACTCTGGTGTAATTATAATTTCTTTTCTTTTTTTTTAATATTTTTAAAATTGTAAAAAAAAATATATACAAATATAGTAATCATTTTTTAATCATTAAAAAAAAGAAAAGAATTATAAAATGCACAAACAGTCAAACCCGGGGGTCAAATGAGGTGGTAAACTAGTATTTTCCTTGCAATATTATTTTTTTTAGTTATTTGTTTATTTTTCTTATTTAATCGCTGCCTAACTATATCAATAATAAATAATTAAACAATATAGAAAGATATATTATTGAGTAATAATTTGTAAAAATTCTAAATATATAAGTCTCACATAATCCTTTTATTAAAAAAAAAATGAACATCACCATAAAAAATATAAATTATTTGTTTTTACAAAGAACCTAGCATTAATAATTGATGTATCAAAAAGTAAATGGAGGGTTTTCAGCAGTCAAACAATGGGAAAGCATTGTGGCAGACATTGTCGCAGAATATGTTTAGTTTGACTTATAATTTAGATTCTTTTTGTATTGATAAGTCATAATTTTAATTGTAATTTATTAAATAAAATGAAGTCTATTTTTATAATAATAAATAAAAATTAAAAAAAATAATAACAACAACAACAACGAGTAAGCAAAGTGTAGTTTTATTATTTGATTTCTAGAATTATATCATAGTTTGGGTAAAAATAGGGTTTAGAATTTAGGAGTTTCTAAAGTTTTTCTAATATTTTTTTTTATCCTCCTCTCTTGAAAATAAAGAAGAAAAGAAAAGAAGTTCTCATCAGAAGACACTTGCCTTGTAATAAACCCACGCTACCAAGCAATAAATAATAAGATTTTTGCGTTTAAATTGTACTTAAATAATGAAGTAATCTCATATATTCTGTAAATAGTAGTAAAAAGGTAATAAAAAAATATTAAATAGCAATGAATAGTAATATAAAATAATAAAAAGTATGTAAAAAATAATAATAAAATAATAAATAATGACGAAGAATACTTCACCACTCAAAACCAACCAAGTGAAAAAGATAAATTATTAGTAGTGAAGTATTATTATTAATCTACATCGACGGCTTGTCTTGCCGTTCGGGTGGAGGCATAGGAGTATATGTAATATCAAGCTCGAGAGAAGAGGCCCATTACTTGGTCATGCTCAAATTCAAAAACACCAACAACAAAGCGGAATACGAAGCTCTATTGGTAGGGCTCACCATAGTAAAGGCACTAAAAGCAACATAAGTGGAAGTAAATGCAGATTCCCAAGTGGTGGTAAACCAAATCAAGTTAAGGAGGAGTATGTGGCAAAGGCTAAAAGGCTTTGGCTCTACTTCGATGAGTATGGGAAGAAAGTGACTATTTCAGGAGCTTCATCATTGAGCAAGTTTCCCTAAAGGACAATTGGAAGGCAAATAGACTAGCACAAGCTGCATTTGGTATGGACAACGCAGCACTGCCATGGACAGTGATCACCAAAACATTGGAGAAACCAGCCATCAGGCTTGAAGTCTTAGAAGTGGGGAAAGGAGTACCCGAATGGGCACATGAGATTGCCCAGTTTTTAACCATCGGGGGCTGCCAAGTGGAAAAGAAGAGGCTAGGAAAGTGAAGAATTAGGCAGCTCGATTTATCCTCTTGGGCAGAACACTATATAAATGAGGATTCTCCTTTCCCTTCCTGAGGTGTACCTCCCCAAAAGAAGTTTAATATGTGATAACAGAGATACATGAAGGAATATGTGGGAACCACTCGAGCGGAAGGTTACGAAACGATTCATTAGGAAATGCGCGAAGTTTCAAGTGCACACAACAATTCCACATTGTTTGCTTGAGGAACTAACGTCAATTACTTTCCTTTGGCCCTTCACACAATTGGGGCTGGACATCATAGGGTCCATGCCCCCGAGAAAAGGAGGTGTGAAGTTCATCATAGTAATGGTAGACTACTTCACGAAGTGGGTGGAAGCAAAGCCCTTCGCCACAATAACAGCTGCCAGCCTCACCAAATTTTTTTGGAAGTCCATAGTATGCTAGTTCAGTATACCTTAGATAATTATTTCAAATAACGGGTGACAATTTGACTCTGACTACTATTAAGATTGGTACGCAAGACTAAGCATAAAGGCCAGATATTCCTCCCTGAGTAATTTCCAAGCCAACTGGCAAGCCAAGGCTACTAATAAAACTCAAGTAGAGATCTTGAAGAAGAGATTGGTTGCCAAAAAGGGAGGATGGTAGAAGAATTACCAAAGTTTTAGGTGTGTCAAACCACCATTAAAACCACGACTGGGGTAACCCTTTTCATCCTAACTTACAGAAATGAAGTAGTGATCCCAATGGAGGTAGGGATACTAAGCTACAGAGTCCAACTTCAACAAAGGACCTAATGAAGATACGCTATGCAAGAACCTAGACCGAGTAGAGGAAAGGAGAGAAGAAGCCAAGATAAAGACTAAGTCAGTAAGAGGAAGACGGAATAATACTTCAACCAAAGTGTGAGACCCAACTCATTCAAAGTGGGGGATCTAGTGATAAAGTAATCCAGAGTGACCTCCTAAGAAGAAGAGAAGCTCATGCCAAAATCGGAAGGACCATACGTGGTCACAACATGCCATCGACCTAGAGCCTATTGACTAAAGGATGATGGGGGAAAAAGAGTTGTATTGCCCATGGAATGCAAAGCATCTCAATAAGTGTTTTACTTAAAAACCTCTCATGTAAGAACCTTTTATGCATATCCCACATTTTCAATAATACTATTTTGTGTCTGAATATATCTCAATATTCATTTTGGCATTAAAATCGTGCACCCAAAGCTAAGCTCAACGCTTGCCCTACAACCAAATGAGTAAACAGCTTCCTTTAAGTGTTTCTCTCATTGCCCCTTAGCGTAGTCAAGTCTATCTCCTGTTAGCTTTCAAAGCAAAGCTCCACACTCTCCCGACGAAGGAAACAACTTCCTTAAATGTTTCCTTCTCGCCCCCTAACGCAGTTGAATCTATCTCCCAGCTAGCTCTTAAAGTTGAGCTCTACGCTCACCTAGTAACTAAAAGAGGAAACATATTTCTTAAGTGTTTCCTTTCTTTGCCCCTAGCACGGCTAAGTCTATCTCCCACTTGGCTCTCAAAGTATAGCTCCATGCTCGCTCGGTGAAGGAAATAACTTCATTAAGTGTTTCCCTCCTCGCCCCCTAGCGTGATCAAGTCTGTCTCCCTCCAAGCTCTCAAAGGTGAGCTCCACGCTTGCCCGACAAAGGAAACAGCTTCTTTAAGTATTTCCCTCCTCACCTCCTAGCAAAGTTGAGTTGATCTTCCACCTAAACAATAGCAATAGAAACTTTTAAATCGCTCAAAAATTAGAAATGTCATTCATCTTTCTTTAAAAAAAAAAAAAAAAACTTTAGACAGCACACCATCTCTAGGCGCTATTTCTAATAGCAAGCGTTCAATAGAATGATATTGTTTCATTCTTTTTATTATTATTATTTTAAAATAATATGTTGATACCAATATAATTTTTGAGTTTTGCTATATACAAGTATAGTCGCGTACTAATCTGCATACCAATACTGATTATTTCATACTTTTTTTTTTTGAAACATCAAACAATACCTTTCATTCATTCATCAAAAATGTGCAAAATAGCACCTGATTACAAGCTCTCAAAAACCATTTCACAGTTCCACATTAGAACAAGGTTTTTCTTTAAAAATAAGACTAACAATCTCTGCAGGTCCCTCTTCTATCCAACACCATTCCCCTTCAATTCTCAAGGCTCTCTTGGCAAGTTCATGAGCCACACTATTCCCCTCTCTATGTATGAACATCACAGACCAGTCAATTCGATTCAGGAGCCTGATTATTTCATACTTAAAAGTTAAATTAGCACTGTTTTCAATAAAATCTACTTTTTGACTAATCACAATAAATTGAAATTGGTACACATATTAGTGCACAAGTGTGCTTGTAATTAGACTTTTTCATAATTTTTTATATGTTTTAATTATATGTTACTGAGCTTATGGAACTTAATAAATTATACTGACCCGAAAGTTTAGTTCTAAACGGGCATTTGCCAAGTTTTGTTGAATATTTTATTTATTTTCTTAGTTACGTTATTTCATATTTCAAATCATGTTTGTTAAAATTGAAACTTCAACCGTCTTTACTTAAATATATTTACTTAACAAAAGTGTAGAATTTGAATTTCAAATTCAAAAACTTAAATTAATAAAAAAAGATAAATGATATTTATAATCATAAATTATACAAATAGTGCGTATTATTTTTTTAAAAAGTGAATAAATGTAGAAATCTTATTAAAAATAAATAAATTTTAATAATAAATTTTATTTTTAAAAAAATAAATGTGTGACGTTTATATAAAATCAAGATTATATTTAACGCTACTCTTATACGGATACATCCATCTAATTGCCACCACAGATCGTAGGGAGGAGGATAGTTTTTCTCTATTTTATAATTGAAAACAAGGATATTCCAGTTGTGCAAGGAAGTTGGCACCAAATCTTCTGATAATTAAAGAGGTTTTGAGGTACAGATATGGGTAGTGATTCTAGTGAAAGAAGCAAATAACTTGTGAAGAAAGCAATAAAATTGGGCTTTAAAAGGAGACGAGCCATTCAACTGCCACCTAAATTTTGCTGCAAGTCTGGACCATCTTATTAAAGGCTTCGGCTGTTGGGATTTTGGTATGAAAAGATAAAAGCTGCCTATCTCCGCTCTTTAATTCCAACTCCCCAAACCCTACTCCAATTGAAATATCCAAGCTCTGAGGTACCCACTTATTTACGAGTATAAAAATAAAAATTATTATTATAAAAATAAATTTATAATTTAAAACAAAATGCTACCAATTATATGAACTTACTTTTAGAATTAATTACCTTAAATATTTAGCTTGATGGACGGATTCCAAGCAAGTTTGCAAAAGATTATTACTTTCTTAAGAATTGAGTCCTGTGCTACTGGTACCAATAATCAGTATCGGACCGATAACATAAAAGATTGTTTTTATTATTTTTTTATTTATTATTTAAATATCTTTAAATATTTTTTTAAATAAATTTACTAATAATTACTTTCTTAATTATTAAAAACAAATTTACTAATATTATTTGAATATCATTACACACAATTCCTCTGAAACTATTAACAATGACGAATTAAAGAGTGGAGAATGTTGACTGAGAAAATCACCTTTTTTTTTTTTTTTTTGAAAATGAGAAAATCACTATCGCTATAATTGTGCAGGTAAAAAGGTGAAGTTTGAAAATAGTGCCAAAAAAATAAAATGCAGTGGTCTCAAACTTTAGTGGTTGCTTAGGTGTAAATAAAAAGGGCACCGTAGGTTATTGATAAAGCGGTCCAAAATTTTCATGGACCACTTTTATTTGTCTAACGCGGTGGGATACCAGACAGAAAGGGATGCGCTTCCATAACCATAGTTACGACTCACTACTTTTTAACTTTTTATAAAAAGTTAAACATATTTCAATTTATTTGATGCATTCAAACATATATCAATAGAATTAATAAAATATTATTATTTACAAATCAACTTAAATCATCTAAAATTACCATAACATCCAAACGTAACTTTAATAGATAAGTGGAATGAGAGAATTATAGTAATGGGTGCATGGATCCACACGTCAAAATTGGAGGGGCATGGTTGGTCATGTTTACATTACAAGAAAAATGCTTAGTTGGGCCAATTATTTCTTGCAAAAATAACAATTTTCTACTAAAATGAATCTGTTTTGATTGCAAATAATCATTCTTGTCACATATAATCCATAAGAAATGATCTTTTTTTTTTTTTTTACTTAGTTTGGAGGAACTAATACACAATGTCAGAACCAGATGTCCACTCACTCCTGTAACTACGATAGTGTGTGCAACTTCCCCTCACTTACCAGAAGAGACAAACGAGGAAAGAAAGAGCGACCCATGTACAATATGGCAAGACAATGACTAATATGACATAGGAAAATCATGCCACTAGTGCAACGCTCAATAAGCTCTTGCACGATCTGCTAGCAGTGAGCGGGAACCACTACGACCAGGTATATAGACACACCCTGGCTCAAGTAAAGGGATCTTAGGCTTTGATCTTTACACGTACTCACTCTCTTAAATACTTTCTTCTAGCGCACTCCTCATTAAAAGATTACAAGCTGGACTAACGACAGTCAGAGCATTGGGAATAATAGAAGTGGAAGTCAAGGCAGACTCTCAAGTAGTTGTCCGCCAGGTGCAAGGCAAGTTCACCACCAAAGGTGGAGAGCTGAAAGGGTATCTTCAGTTTGTGAGAGAGGAGCACAATTTTTTCCTCTACTTCTACATTCAGTAGATACCAAAAGAAGAGAGCCAAGAGGTAGACAAGCTAGCACAAACAGCCTTGGGACAAGATGACTTACAACTCCCAGAAAACATGGTAACTCGAACGCTAGACTTCCCAGCCATAGGGATCAAAGTCTTAGTCATTGGCCTCGAAACACCAGGATTGGTGTCGGATATAATGAAATACCTCGACACCAATGAGTTGTTGAGTGAAAAGGGGGAAGCATGGAAAGTCAACAACAGAGCAGCACACTTCATGATTATAGATGGAGTCCTATACAAAAAGGGCTTCTTCAAACCACTTTTGAGATGTGTCTCGCAAGATGAAGCCTATTACATATTAGCCAAGGTACACGAAGGGAACTACGATAACTGCTCGAGTGGCAAAGCGCTAGCCATGAAGGTAATGACGGTGGGGTACTACTAGTCCCATGCCCTCAGAGATGCTAAAGAGTTCATAAGAAGATGCTCAAAGTGCCAGACGCACACACTGGTCCCACATTGCCCACCAGAAGAGCTAGTGTCAATCATGTCCTTGAGGCCATTCTTGCAATAGGGGTTGGATCTAGGCGGACCACTTCCTCCGAGTAGAGAGGAAGTAAGATTTGTAGTTGTCGTGGTTAATTACTTTACTAATTGGGTAAAAGTGGAAGCTTTAGCGATGATCATCGCAATAGCCATCACTAGGTTCCTGTGGAAATCTGTGGTATGCCGCTTTGACATCCCCCAAAGCATCATATCAGATAACAGTTGGCAATTTGACTTCTCCCACTACTGAAAATGGTGTAAGAAGCTTAGGATCAAGTTCAAGTACTCTTTCCTAGGCCATTCGCAATCCAACGGACAAGTCGAGGTGACCAACAAAACCCTGATGAGAATCCTAAATAAAAAGCCAATGGACCAAAAGGAAAGGTGGGTTGAGGAACTTCCAAGAGTCTTGTGGGCATACTGAATGACCATCATAACTCCAACGGAAGAAACACCATTTGCCTTAACTTATGGTGGCTAGGCAGTGATATCGGTGGAGGTAGGGATGTCATCCTACCGAGTGCAACACTTTGACCTAAAAGCGTACGATGAAAGACTGAGAGAACAATTAGATTTGCTGGAAGAGAGAAAGCGGGAAGTTGAGGTACAGACTATGAGCAATAAGGGGAAAGCTAAGCAGTACTCCATCATGCAGGTTAGACCCAGATCCTTCAAGGAATGCAACTTGGTGTTGAAGCAAACCGGAGTCACAACGCAAGAAGAAGGGAAGCTAAGACTGCAATGGGTAGGACCTTTCGTAGTAAAGGCCATAAATCAACCAGGGTCGTACCGCCTAAAGGACGACAAAGGGAAAGAGCTCCCCCACCCGTGGAATACCGAGCACCTGAACAAATATTTCCTCTGAGTTGTGATTCTCCAATGTATATGTAAAAGCCGAATTATGGAAATGAATATACATTTTTTTCAAGTTATCTCCCTTGAGAAAAAAAAAAAAAAAAACACCAAGCCAAGTCTCTTGACTAGCCACGAAATTTAGGCTGGGCACAAGTCCTTTGACTTGCCGAGACGGCCAGTCGGATACAAGTCCCTTTACTTACCAACCTTCGTGCCACCAAGGTTAGTCCCTTGACTTGTTATGAAGTTTAGGCCTAGCACAAGTTCCTTGACTTGCCCAAATTGCCAATTGGTAGGGGTGAAAAAAACCTGTAAACCAAACCAAATCAGACTAAATCGGTGAGTTTGGTCCGACTCTAAATCAGTTCGGTCCGATACTAATTCAATTTTTTTCAAAACCAATTGAAATCGGTCCTACTCTAGTTTTCTCTATTCTAACACTAGACTTTATCTGTTCATATAAATATATATTTTAATTTTTATATTATATAAAATATTTTTTACATGATTTTTATAATATATCATTTTTTATCTATTATATATAATTATATATAAAATAATCTGGTATTATATGCTAAATTACTAATTAAAATTAAATTAAATTTTAAAATCATATATAAATAACTATATATTATCACTATAGTCTATAGTATTAATAATTATACTAATACAATATAACTATATATTATAATATACTATAATATATCATTATATTATATATTTTAATATACTACAATATATTATCACTGTACTATTATATACTATAATATATAGCATATTATATACACTACATGTATAATATATTGAAAAAACGGGATCGAGCTGTAAAAACTGGAAGTTCCAGTTTAGGAGTGTAACTAATGCTAGTGTATACCGATTAGTTCTAAAATATATTCAAAATGGGACTGAACTGGACTAGCTACACCATTGTTTTTAAAATCATACCGTACCGGCCGGTATTTCAGTCTCGTTTTTTTTTTTCTTCATTTTTTCAAACTACAAATTCATTTTTTTACGGTCAATTTAGACTAAACTATTTATAATTTATATAGATATATGTATTTATGTATAATTTATTTATATATAAATTATTATTTTGAAATATAATTAATATATAATTTATTTATATATTGACTATTCCGAAATGGTACTGGTACCGAAATATTTCGTTCCAGTGCCTTGACTGGTACGGCATCCGGTACGGTATTCAAAACATTGAGTTACACCCTTAGCAGTCGGACAAGTCTCTTGACTTACCGACCTTCTGCCAGCAAGCCAAGTCCCTTGACAGACCATGAATTTTAGGTTAGGTGTAAGACCATGGACTTGCCTAGATGGCTGGTCAGACATGAGTCTCTTGACCTAGCAACCTTTGGGCAACCAAGACTAGTCCCTCGACTCACAAGTCACATGACTTCCTAGCCCTTGTGTTCATAAAGCCAAGATTCAGGGCTCGCCAGTGCTTGTGTTAATGGTTAACACCCACAAGGAACCAAACCAATAATCAAATCCAATGCAAAGACAAATGCACAAAAAATAAAAGATTGAGAAAAGCTAGAAAGCAAGCGAATTTCATATCGCTTGCAAAGGAACAATGTACAAATATTACTTACAAGAGAATTACAACAATCCTAAAAAGAATTTAAAAAAAAAAAAGAACAGAGGGTTACAAGGGGTCCCTAAGGCAAAGCGCGGGAAGGAGGGTCGGGGAAGGCACCGGGCACCAAGTCTTTGCGAAACAGAACGCATGGGGGTCAAGTTTGAGAGAGGCCAAGTTGAGGGCCCTCAAGTCGGCCTTTGGGTTCTGCATCAGATAATCCTTCAATCTATCAAGGCCCTTTTTATAACTATAGCCCCAAGCTAAGTCCCCAAACTTCTCTAACCTTCTTCAACTGGGATGAGGTGTCCTCCCAGGATGCGCACACTAACTCCCAACTGGACTCTTGGGCATGGATTTGTAGGTCCTAAGACCAGATTACTTCACATTAGGGCAAAAAAAATGGATTTGGTGCAGTTTTGGTCCAAAATCAAACTCGCACCGACACCTAGAAAATACATATTATTTCTCGACTGAAACTAATCGACAAGGAGGAAGAGAACCGGCCGGCGTTCGATTGGTCGGCATCGATTGATTTGACTGTTTGATTTGGTTCCCATCACAAGAATAGTTTGTCAGTTTCTCCATCACTAAAGGTACAGAACAGTTTCCAAGCCAACAAATCCACAGAAAATGAAAAAAATAAAAAAGGTATTTAAAGTTTAAATGATCCCACCAATCACCAGAGATGGAGAAGTGGGAAAGAGATGAGTGAAGAGATAGGCGTTGGGCCTTGGCCATGATACGGTCTCTGTGGGGAGTGGAGTGATCGGTACAAAACTGCAAGTGTACAGTATCGTAGTTTTATAATAAAGTGATAAGAAAAGATCGTCATCAGGGATTGGTACCTTACTTTTGCCAAATACTAAAATTATACTAATCTCGATTTTATCTAGAGGAATCACTAAGATTTTTGCAGTTGCAAATTAAACTAAGATCAACTCAAAGAGAAATACGCAAAGGAAATAAAACTGACGTTCAAAGATCAAATTTATGGGAAAGAAAACTTCTAAGAAATCGATTTCATCTAATTCTTCACTATGCTTTTCTCATCCAGCTAATTTAATTTAATTATTTTCGTCTATTAGCAAATCTCTAATTCATCCAAAAGCCTCTTTCTATAGTCAATTGGAAATGACTCTTGTTTATCAATTCACACAAGAATATGCAAATTAAATAATTAAGAAAGCAATAAGATCAATGATTTAATTACTACATAGGTTCATACAAGTCTTTTGATCTCTATATTTACCTATGCTGAAATATTCAAGATCTACCCTATGATTCCCTCTTTCGATAGCAAATCACAAGATTAAATATCATCTAATCAATGGCTAGTTAATTAGAAGCAATAAATTCAGAATAAATCAGATAAACAAAGAGAGAATTGCCTTAAATTAGCATAGACAATCAAGCATAGTTCGGAAATAGGTTATATCGTTTTCCTAGAATAAATAAAATTTAGCTCATGCTAGAAATGGAATTCAACATAAATGAATTCACGATAATTATTCTGAGAATATTGGAAGAAAATAAATGCTGAAAAATACTCCTCGCAGCCGCAACTCGTCTTCAAAAAATTCAAGGAAATGATTCAATGCTTTTCTCCCGTCTGTGCTCGTGTATGATTCCAACGTACGTGCAAAATATGGAATTCCCTCTCCAAAACAGATGAATTGAATCCTTCTAGCTGTGTTTTTCTGTCCCAAAAAGTGTTCTCCAGTCAACAACCGCGGCCATAGAGTGAAAAATCCCTTTTATATGGTGTGACGGCGGAAAACCTTAAATCTGTCAAAATACGATGTTTGCTCAAGCGGGGTGTCGAGCGCACATCGAACGTTCGACTCTGCCGGATTTCGCTCGAGCGTCCTATCGAGCGCACGTCGAGCGTTCGACTCTGCCTGATTTCGTTCGAGTGGCCAATGTCTCTGCTCGAGCGATCTTTGTTTTCCAGCAACCCGCTCGAGCTCACCGTCGAGCGGCAGTCGAGCGTTTGAATCTGCCTAAATTCGCTCGAGCGGCCAAAAGCCTCCGCTCGAGCGATCTTATAAAATCTGCAATACGAAATTTTGCAAGTCATCAAATACCCGCAAACTTACAACTTTGTTTGTCCTCAAACAAAAAGAAAAGCAAATGATAGTTTAGGCAATATCAACTCGACCCCAAAGAGAAGTATCATCACTCACCAAACTTTTATGAATTTGGATTTCATCTCTAGTATCTTACTCTTTTAACATCAAAGATAGCAAGAAAATCAATCAAAAATTTTACAATTTGTCAAACAAGAGTTAGGCGTTTACTTCAATCTAAAGCTAAGACCTTGAGTGTGTGTGTGATATAGTCAATTTAATCTCAAACCACCTGCAAATTCAGATAAAAGTAGAACAACCAAAATCAGAAGAAGTCTCTTAAAACTTAACCCCATAAGTCCAATTTTCAGAAATCATCTCCACTAATATAGTCAACACCAAAATCAGAGATCAAAAGGTCTTTAATAAGGTTGTAATGATAGGCCACAGGGTGAGGGTTAAGAAAGAACTGGATATGGAAAATCAAAGCAAACTGGAAAAATAATTAGTGAAAAGAACATTAAAAGAGATACCTACATGATTCAAATCATAGCTCTTTCTTGGCAATATGCTCATACTTGTGGCATTATTATTGTTGTAATCACTGATACAATACCAACAATTCCCTTAACAAAATCTGAGGTAATTCACACTCCGCTTAGCGACTTCTTTTTCTTTTCTTTTTTTTTCTTTTTTTCCAAATCTTCCTTTCTTCTTCTTCTTCTTCTTTGATCAAACAGAGCAAACATAATACGGTTCATCATGAAACCAATTTTCTCTTTTAAATGTACTCTCCACCAAAGTATTTTCTCAAACTATCAAAGGTAGATTCATTGTTTTTAAGGCTTAGAGCGGGCATGGTTTATGTAGTTCAAAGAATAAATAAAGGCTCATGAAACCTCAAGGGGGTTGACTATGGAAACACACCATGTAATGATGGCATGATATTTAAGACAGTTGGGAAAACTTTTTGGTTATGCCAAAGAAATGCCTAGATTATTTCTCTAATATTTGGTCTCAACTAGGATTTCGCCTCAAGGACCCATCAACGGATTCTAGAGTAAAGCAAAATCGAACTTCCCTCTTTCAATTAATTCAACTTCTTCTCTTCATAAGCAAAATTGAATAAGAGAAAAACGACTATGTGCTCAATTATGTTCAAGGTCAAATATTTAAACCAAAGTACTCACAAAACTCCACTTGACATAAAAGAAATTTTTGAAAATTTTTCTTAAAACCATCTTCAATCACAAATTTCAGAGTAATAGAGAATTCAATCTTACTCTAATGCATGCTTGGTAAGAGAATCAAACAACCCATCAACAACCCAAGACTTAGAAAACAAGAGGATCAAATGACTATAGGAGTTTACAACCCCAAACTTAAACTAAACAATGTCCTCATTGTAATGCAAAAGTAAAAAGGATTGAAGAAATAAAAGGAACTTCCCTGGTTGCATGATGAATCTTCCGAGATTTAAAATTTTTCAGCTCTTTATTCATGCTAAATAAACCTACATAAAAAAATCAATTTATTAAAACTAAATAAATAAAGATAATAAAATAAATGAAAGAATGAAAGAAAGATCTATTGGTTGCCTCCCATAAGCGCTTGTTTTAAAGTCTACAGCCAGACTTTTCAATCATCATCAATTAGGATCTCCAAGAGGAATAAATGCATAGTTCCTCTCCATTTGTTCTCCATAGTAGCGCTTCAATCTCTGACCATTAACTCTGAAAATATTCCTTGTCTTGTCTTTCAAATCTACTGCTCCAAAAGAGAAAATTTCATAAATTGTATAAGGACCTGTCCATCTTGATTTCAACTTTTCTGGAAAGAGTTTGAGTCGTGAATTGAAGAGTAAAACTTGTTGTCCTGGAGCAAACTCTCGCCTAAGAATCTGTTTGTCATGCCACTTATTCGTCCTTTCTTTATAGATCTTTGCATTTTCATATGCATCATTCCGAAACTCTTCCATCTCATTCAATTGAAGAAGTCACTTTTCACGTGCTACCTTCAAATCAAAGTTAAACTTTTTTACAGCCCAATAAGCCTATGCTCAAACTCCACAGGAAGATGACATGCATTTCTAAACACTAATCGATATGGAGACATCTCGATAGGAGTTTTAAAGGCTGTACGGTATGCCCACAAAGCATCATCAAGCTTCTTCGTCCAATCCTTTCTATTGGTTTTGACCGTCTTTTCAAGGATGTTCTTGATTTCTCTATTTGAAATTTCAGCTTGGCCATTAGTTTGAGGATGGTAAGCAAGTGCTATCTTGTGCTTTACACCATATTTAGAAAGAAAATTTTCAAACAACTTGTTGCAAAAGTGAGTCCCTTCATCACTAATAATAGCTCGTGGAGTGCCAAATCTTGTGAATATATGCTTGTGCAGAAATTTGAGCACTACCTTTGCATCATTTGTTGTTGTAGCAATTGCTTCCACCCATTTTGACACATAGTCAACTGCTAATAAGATATAAGTAAAACCAAAAGAAGGAAGAAAAGGTCCCATAAAATCTATTCCCTAAATATCAAACAACTCAACTTCTAAGATACCTTTCAGTGGTAACTCATGACGCCTTGAAATATTTCTCATACGTTGGTACCGGTCACAATTTTTCACCAAAGTGTAACTATCACGAAAAATAGAAGGCCAAAAGAACCCACTTTGAAGTACCTTAGCTGCTGTATGGGTGGCTCCAAAGTGTCCTCCATATGATGATGAATGGCAATGATGGAAGATGTCTTGCATCTCTTCTTCTGGCACACATATTCTAATGATTTGATCAGGGCATCTTTTGAACAACAAAGGCTCATCCCAAAGATAATAATTCACATCATGCAAAAACTTCTTACATTAATGGTAAGTAAGATCAGGTGGTAAAACTTTACAAGTTAGGTAGTTAACAATATCAGCATACCACGGAAGCTTGATCTCACATGCAAACAACTGCTCATCAGGGAATGCCTCTTGGATCACTGAATCTGTTTTTTCTTCCTCTTGCTCTAACCGAGAGAGATGGTCAGCCACTAAATTTTCACTTCCTTTCTTGTCTCGAATCTCCAAATCAAATTCTTGAAAAAGTAGGATCCAACGAATTAGCCTAGGCTTAGCATCCTTCTTGCCAAACAAATAGCGAAGTGCTGCATGATCAGTGAACAATATCACCTTTGTACCAATGAGGTAAGACCGAAATTTATCACAAGCAAACACCACAGCAAGCATCTCCTTCTCAGCTGTTGTATAATTTAACTGAGTTTCATTCAATGTCCGGCTTGCATAATAGATGGCTCTAAACAGCTTGTCTCGCCTTTGCCCCAACACTGCTCTAATTGCAAAGTCACTTGCATCGCACATAACTTCAAAAGGTTGACTCCAATCAGGCACAATCACAATTGGTGCTGAAATTAGTTTCTCCTTGAGTGCATTAAAGGCCTGCAAACAAACAACATGAAAGTTAAATGCAGAATTTTTCTCAAGAAGATTATATAAAGGTTTAGAGAGTTTAGAAAAATCATTGATAAATCTTATATAAAATCTCGCATGTCCTAGAAAACTTCTGATTCCCTTCACATTCTTTGGAGGTGGTAGTTTCTCTATGGTTGTAATTTTGGCTCGATCCACCTCAATTCCTTTAGATAACACTCTATGGCAAAGCACGATCCCTTCTTGAACCATAAAATGACACTTCTCCCAGTTCAGGACTAGATTCTTATCTTCACATCTCTGCAAAACAAGAGCTAAGTTATGCAAACAATGATCAAAAGATGTACCAAAAATTGAAAAATCATCCATGAAAACTTCCATTATATCTTTCACCATATCAGAAAAGATAGCCATCATGCAACGTTGAAATGTCGCAGGGGCGTTGCACAATCCAAAGGGCATCCTCCTAAAAGCAAATGTTCCATAGGGGCATGTGAATGTAGTTTTCTCTTGATCTTCAGGAGCTATAGCAATCTAATTATACCCCGAATAACCATCCAAAAAATAATAGTAGGAGTACCCAGCCAATCGATACAACATTTGATCAATGAATGGAAGTGGAAAATGATCTTTCCT
>NC_056754.1:25338334-25468334 GCF_018687715.1 Carya illinoinensis | reverse complement strand
CAGCCATGTCCTGCCAACTAATGATGCTTCCCGGTTGTAGAGATTGTAGCCAACCTCTAGCCTTGTCCCTCAAAGAAAAAGGAAACAATCTCAGTCTAATGGTGTCTTCAGTAACACCATTGATCTTCACAGTATCACAAATCTCCAAGAACATTGCCAAATGAATATTGGGATCATCCAGTGGCGATCTGCTAAATTGAGCCTGCTACACCATGCTAATCAAAGCTGGTTTGAGCTCAAAGTTGTTGGCATTAATTGTCTGGCGCATTATGGTCGAGTAATTTCCATTCACAACTGGTCGTACATAGTCCTTCAAGGTACGTGGTAGTGCCTCACGTTCTTCTTCAGCCATGACTAGTATCTTATTTCTTCTTCGTGATTTAAGAGTTCTTTCAATCTCTGGATCAAAAGGAATAATATCACGAGATCTAGTACGGCGCATCCAACTTTAAAAACACACCTGTAGAGCAAAGATAAAATAAAATTCTAAATTAAAACCAAGATTACTTTGTATCGATATTGACAAAAAGAATAAGAATAAACCAATCCCAGACAACAGCGCTAAAAACTTGATCGGTGTAAAACTGCAGTGCACAGTATCATATTTTTATAATAAAGTGATAAGAAAAGATCGTCCTCAGGGATTGGTACCCTACTTTTGTCAAATACCAAAATTATACTAATCTCGATTTTATCTAAAGGAATCACTAAGATTTTTGTAATTGCAAATTAAACTAAGATCAACTCAAAGAGAAATACGCAAAGGAAATAAAACTGACGTTCAAAGATCAAATTTATGGGAAAGAAAACTTCTAGGAAATTGATTTCACCTAATTCTTCACTATGATTTTCTCATCCAGCTAATGTAATTTAATTCTTTTCGTCTATTAGCAAATCTCTAATTCATCCAAAAGCCTCTTTCGATAGTCTATTGGAAATGACTCTTGTTTATCAAGTCACACAAGAATATGCAAATTAAATAATCAAGAAAGTAATAAGATCAATGATTTAATTACTACATAGGTTCATACAAGTCTTTCGATCTCTATATTTACCTATGCTGAAATATTCAAGATCTACCATATGATTCCCTCTTTCGATAGTAAATCACAAGATTAAATATCATCTAATCAATGGCCAGTTAATTAGAAGTAATAAACTCAAAATAAATCAGATAAACAAAGAGAGAATTGCCTTAAATTAGCATAGACAATCAAGCATAGTTCAGAAATAGGTTACATCGTTTTCATAGAATAAATAAAATTTAGCTCATGCTAGAAATGGAATTCAACATAAACGAATTCACCATAATTGTTCTGAGAATATTGGAAGAAAATAAACGTTGAAAAATACTCATCGCAGCTTAACTCGTCTTCAAAAAACTCAAGGAAATGATTCAATGCTTTTCTCCAGTTTGTGCTCGTATATGATTCCAATGTACGTGCGAAATATGGAATTCCCTCTCCAAAACAGATGAATTGAATCCTTCTAGCTGTGTTTTTCTGTCCCAAAAAGTATTCTCCAGTCAACAACCGTGGCCATAGAGTGAAAAATCCCTTTTATATGGTGTGACGGCAGAAAACCTTAAATCTGTCAAAATACGATGTTCGCTCGAGCGGGGTGTCGAGCGCACGTCGAGCGTTCGATTCTGCCTGATTTCACTTGAGCGGCCAATGTTTCTACTCGAGCGATCTTTTTTTTCCAGCAACCCGCTCGAGCTCACTGTCGAGCTGGCAATCGAGCGTTTGAATCTGCCTGAATTCGCTCGAGCGGCCAAAAGCCTCTGCTCGAGCGATCTTGTAAAATCTGCAATATGAAATTTTGCAAGTCATCATGGAGGTTCTTCAATGAGAGAGCCTAACAGAGGAGTGAGGTTGCTAGTGGAGAGGACTCCTCTGGGCAACGGGCAGTGGCTGTGAGACTCAGAGACAACGAAGAAGAAACTAGAAAGTAAGGGGTAGTGGCTGTGAGTCTATGACAAAGATGACGAAGAAGAAATAGATTGGGGGCAGCGGCTGAGACTCAGAATGATGAAAAAGAAAAAGGGGGGGGGGGGGGGGGGAAGAAGAAAGGAAGGGGGGGGGGGAGGATTTAAATGGCTTAACCCTTGCCTAGAACGATCGTTCCCTTTAATTTTTTTTTATAGGTTTTTAAATCAAAACGATTCTATTTCATGTGAAATGGCGTCATTTTGTATCATATAAATGTAAAAAATATATATAATATAAACTATCGACCAGTTCAGTAGTTCGAACTAGGGTTGAACTGGGACCGAATCGGTTGATGTTGGTTCTTATTAATTTCAGCCACTGGCCGGTCAGTTCTTCACCGGTTTACGCAGATTCTTGTATAGCCCTACTTCACGTGCCAAAGTCAGCTCAGACTCCAAGGCCTTAATATGGGCAGCACGCTTCTTTATGGCCTCCCTCATACTTTGCACTGACTTGTTCAGCTCGATGTACTTGCTTGTCAACAGATGTTGCTTGACCAATCTTGCCTTTTCCTTGTGAAGGAAGTTGAGAGATGCCATGGCTTTCTCTAGGTCCCCTTCGCATTGGTCCAGCAGGTTCCGAAACCAGTCCTTTTCTGCCTCCAAGTGCTCGGCCTCTAGGTCGGAATATCCTGCCTCATCCTATGACTTGGCCAAGTCATTTGTGGGGAAGGCCACATCCTAGCAAAATTTCACCAACTTGTGCTTTCGACTCTTGCAGCTAGCCTACAACTCAGCTATATTCTCCACCACAACTTCTTTCTTACAAGAAGTTTCCTTTGCCTCCTGTTTCCCCTTACGGACTTCCAGGTAGGCAAGGCAGACGAGAGACCTAAATGTCGAACCTCTTCCTCAAGCTCCCCTCATTCCTCCATGATCAAGGTGGCCAACTAGTCAACTCCCTTAGAAACATGCAATTTTAAGAACAAAATCAAAGAGAAACTAACTAGGAAAATTTAGACTAAGTCTCATGCAAATACCTGCGAAAATAGTCCCTTTAGCTTTTAGGCCTCACGTTCAATTGTATCAGCTTGTGCAACTTCAAAACCAGGGCACGTTCTCCTGGGGTGGCCATTCCCGCAGGGCACCGATGGGCCAACTCCATCCAATTGCCAGGAAGGGTCGAGGACCAGTAGGGTGGATGTCTAAGAAGGGTCGGCACCACTAAAACCTCCCACAGCGGCCTACCCTCCACCTGGAAAATGCTTGGGCTCCAATGCCTCCTCAGACACCCTCAAGGGTTGTTTTCTCCACAAAGGAGGTTCTGATGACCCGTTAACCCCCTCTCCCTCAGATCGCTAGTTTTAAACGCCAAAAGATCCCGACAAGTAAGGGGATCCTTGCACCATCTCCTGCTTTGGTGTGAAGGCCTACCCTTCTTGAGTGAGTGGGGCCTTGAGTGTGGGCTCTTCTTGGGTGAAGAATGAGGCAATCTCAGGCTTGGAGGTCTGGTTGAAGGGTGGGCCTCACAGCCGCCACGGTGGAAGTTGTGGCGGCAGAGGTGTCAACTAGAAACTCTATGAAAATCAGCCTGGGTGGCTCAGAGACATCTTCAAAAGGCACCATCGATGCAAGAGACCCTCTTGAGGTAGGGTTAAGAAATGCCTTAAAGATGGCCATCCGAAGGCTAGCCTCATCATCGTCTGATTCATCCTTGAGAGCAATTAATGGGTTAGGAACTCCAACACCTGCTTGAGCCACCGATACTTGAATGGTCAATGGGTGGGAATAGGAGGAGCCCCAAAATGGCCAGAGGACGAGTTGCCACAATCCTACTACTTGACGCATTTGGGCGTGGGAATGGGATGAAGCCTCCTTCTCAGTCCTCGAAGTTGCCCCGATGGTATCACCAGTTACACAGGGTCTCCTCCCCCCGCCACCAGCTACAAGAGGACTAGGAGGCCTCTTCTTGTCCTAGGAAGCAGGGGGCTCTCTCAAGAAGCGCTGGCCTAGGATGTACGAGCGGTTCAGTGCAGAAAGGTGGCGACAAATGTTAGCATTAGCCAGCATAGCCTCTGACATAGAGTCATTGGGATGGGCCTTGACCCAGGATAGGACAACCTCCAACTTGGCCTCATCCTGCTCAAATAAAGTGATGGATATTGTCTTGTAATCCAAGATGCCCTCCTAGATGGCTAGAATATGGAATTCTTGGTGGACGGCTTCCCCCTTGGGATACTTCTAGCTCAAGCCCGACACAAAGAAAAAATGCTTAGTCCAATCTTTGATTAGGGAATAGCGCTTCTCCAGGCTAGCGATCTACTTCCAGCCACGCGTATTAAAGCTGCACAAGTTGCTTTCAAGGTGTAATACCCTGTAAATGAAAAGGAACTCCCTAGTAGCAAGGTCGGGGTATTCCTCAGTCCCAGTGCATACTATCATGTGATAAATCACGCAGCTTGAAACCAAAAGTTGCCAGTCATTTGGGTGAAGTTGGGAGGGGGCCAAGCGAAGGTAGTCCAAAATATCGTGAATGGGGAGGCAGAATGATAGCTGTAGCCCATTAAAGAACATTAAGGGGGAAAAGGCCACCTTCGTCCCCAAACTATTGTTGGCGACAGCTGTGTTACAGCGGCCTTGGACTTCCAAAACTATTAAATTGGGAATGCTAAACATTCCCCTTATTGCACAAGGTCAGTAGGAAAGGCTATCGACTCCCAGTTCTGACACTCAAAGAACAGTGACTTCTCTCTGAAAACTAGTTTTGCCACGTCTTTAAGGTTACCAAAGGTCCTTTCGGAGCACAAAAAGTGGTCCTTCTTGGGGCCAAGGCGAGGGACATTCTTGGGAGTCATCTGAGGCGAGTGAAAGGTAGAAGCTAAGAATGGCTAATAGTGAGGAAGGAAGGAACTCAAAGAAAAAGGTAAGGAGAGCAAGAGCACACAAGGAAGGGGCACACAGAGAAGAAATAGTGGGAAAGTGACAACGACGAGGGAATTGGGTTTAAATAGATGCATGTATCAGTTGGGTTTCCCAACGCAGGAAGTGACAGGCATTGTAAAAGGGGAAACGTTTGGAGCAAAGACCGAGATCCTCACTGTGCATAATGATGGGAAAAATAAACCTTTGTGCATGCCCCGGGCACAGAAGAGAAAGAAACGTACGCATGAAGGACGTAGACCAATTCGTAATCGGGTGAAAGATAAACCCCCTCCTCATGCGTGGCAACGATAAATGACACTAGCAACATGGTTATAACCCAGTGTAACGGTTAAGCGACTCACGTTGATCATGACAAACGGTTTTTGAATTCTCACCGCATATGTTCAATGGAAATTTGCTATATTGAGAGGGGATTTATTTCCCACTTTGAGCTGCATAGGGTTCAGTCCCCTCGGGGCCCAAGCCAGCAATGGGTAGCCCCAACACAGAAGTAGGGAAGGAAGGAGGGCCTATCAGATCTGGTGACTAGTCACGTCACCTGCTCGAACCACATCCCATACTACCGGACACGGGACATGCCACATTAAAATGCCGAAGGAACCAACATGCAATGTCAGAACTAGACATCCACTCACTCCTATAACCGTGATAATGTGCGCCCCTCCCCCTCACTTGCCACAAGAGACAATTGGGAAAAGAAAGAGTGACCCATGTAAAATATGGCAAGACGACGATTGACATGACATAGGAAAATCTTACCACTACTGCTGCGCTCAATACGCCCTTTTACGATCTGCTAGCAGTGAGCAGGGACCACCACAACCAGGTATATAGGCACGCTTGGGCTCAGGTAAAGGGATCTTAAGTTTTGATCTTTTCACATACTCACTCTCTTGAATATCTTCTCCTAGCGCACTTCTCACAAAAGGATTATTCTAACTTAGGTATCGGATGTGTCTCATACCATCTCGAGCCTTCATCTTAGTGGATCTAGCAGGTCATCGAGAAAAACTGTCGAGTTGCCCACAATATGAAACACGACAAATAAAAGATGCTAAACTCAATCCAAAATGCTCGAAGGATCCTGTTTTGTTTTTCTCACTTCCAAATAAAAGGGGCGTTTCTCTCAAAGCTGCAATGGTGTTTTCTCTATTTGTAAAATTCAATTATGAATGATTATTGTTAAACCTAGCCATATTAATTCCATTTAGAAAGTGTCATTGCCTTTTTTGCTAAGAGAAATGATATTTGAAGTCATGAGTTCGTAAGCATCGCGCAATCATTTTGAAAAAAGTGAATAAATATGGGATCCACATAAAAAATTTAATTTTTTAATAGTAAATTTCACTATTTTTAAAAGTAATTGTACGACGCTTGCGCTAAGGGGGAGTTCTGTCTGGTTTGGTGAGATTTTGTGGACCAGACCGACCTATTCAGTCAGGGTTTTCTCACCCTAGACCGGACCGAACTCCTTAAGGACCTGTCCGGTCGGGTCCCATTCGGGACGGTCCAGTCCGATCGGTGCATTCGATCCATCCTAGACTTCTGTTTTTAAATTTTTTTATTATTTTTTTTATTTATTTTTTTTATCCAAAAGAATTTTGTTTAATACTTATGTCATTATATTGTGATATATTTAATATATATACATATAGCATACTATTATAGATATATATATATATATATTAGTAATACACTAATATTATTAGTCTATTAGTATTACATAATATAATAAATTAGTAATATTTATTAACTTATTTATTATAACTGAAAATACACTAGTACTAATACTATAACTAATAACTATATGTAATAATAGTAATACGATATGTAATATATTAGTATTACTATATCTCTTCAAACTCCACACATTTATTAATACTCTATGACACTATGTAATACTATATTAAATAATAGTAATACTCTTATTACTAATACTCTATATAGTTATATTAAATATTATATAAATTTATTACTATGCGGTTATAGTGATTTAATACTAACATATTAAATTAACTATACTATTACTATTATAAATTTATACATATACTATAATTTATACTATAACTCTTATAATATGTTAATATATTAATATATACTAGTACTATATATTATAGTTATACATTAAAGAATATAATACTTATGTAATATTGTGATATATATAATTAATTTATACAATTATTTATATAAATAATATATTTTTTTTCCTCATTCGGTTCGGTCTAGGGTTAAAAATCCCTAGACTGTGGACTGGACCGAATGAGTTCGGTCCTCCCTTTTTTGGATCGGACTGGACCGAACCGAATTTGGTCCGGTTGATTTATTCAGCTTGGACTGACTAATGCTCACCTTTAACTTATACATTCTATAACTATATGTAATATTACTCTTTTGTTAAAAGTTATAGGGGCATAAATTTCAATTTTCACCAATTATTTGGGAGGAGAACAACTCTGTTAGTCTATAGTCTTTTTTTATAGTCGGACCTATATATTTGCTACGATAAGAAGATATATATATATATATATATATATATTTATATATATTATAAAAAAGCAGAGGAAAGGCAACTACTTAAATCACATCATTTGTGTGGTTCTCGGAAACTTCAACCCTATGCCCATATTAAATGTTTAAACTGATATAATATTCTCACTGGAAATTTCCTAGTCACAGAATTCCATACATGCCCATGAAGCTTCCCCTTCACATGAGAATACAATCATGAAGCAACAGCTACCCATTTCCCAATTAATTAATTTTATGACCAAAATGTTGAACTTGAGTTGGCATTAGGCATTAAATTAAGAACAATATTAGGGCTATCGAGAAAGGTGAGTAGGTGATCATTGTACTGTATCGATAGTGTAAATAGTAATTTTTTCTAAATATTTTTTAAATTAATTTAAATATTTTTAAAAAATTCATAAACTCATTAAAAATGCTTTCTTAACTATTAAGAAATAAAATAAAAAATAAATTTGATAGACTTTGTCGGTCTCGGTGAGAATATCCTTTTCCTTAGAATTAAAGTTGGTGTAGGTTGCAATATTCCTTTATAGACAACACAATAAGTGCTAAAATGATATGGCAGTGAAGGTCTCATATGACTTGTTATTTTCACAACTCTACTTCTTAATTGGTATACATATTTTTGAAGTGGGCCAGTTGATTTAGATCATGGTATTAAATATTTTTTTTCCAATATTGCCGTTCAGATAGTGCTAAATATGTTTGAAACAAAAACATTCTCCGAAAATAGGATTCACCACACTGACTGCCTCTGAAATTGTCTGTAATTTTTTGAATATGAATTGAGGGGAGTTCTTCTCATTTTTTTTTTTTTTTTTTGATAAAAACGCATCTTGCATTCATATAAATTGGGCATTACAAACCGGACTTATAATTCTCATTACAAGCCAACTTAAACCTCTGAAAGATCCCCAGTACACATGTAACTGACATGGCCTAGCCCTTGCTGCATCCTCCCCAAACAATACTATTGTTTGTGAGACGAACAACACTCTGTTATGAACAGAGCACTCTGCCTCTACCCGTTCAACATTCCGGTAGAACAAACACCCTACAGACTAACCGTCCAAGGAAAACAACTCTTCAGACCTAATGTCTAAGAGACTTGTAATTTTATTATACTAAAAAACATTAACCAAACAGAGATTGAACTAAACAAAACCAAAAACTCGGAACAAAAGCACCGGCAGGGACTGTAATAGGAGCGTGCGATCCACGCGCCGCCATCGGAGCATGAGACGACAGTCAGCTCCTGAGAAAACAGATGCCCCGGTCCTAGATTTGCCGTGCGTGGCGACAGAACAGAATCCTAGGCAGTGGCGTTTGAACTTCAATCACCCCGCTACGGACCTCGCGTGCTATCCACCCGCCGCTGCGTTCGGCGAACTTCCTCTTCCTTCCGACAGATCGGCACATTTGAAGGTCCACTGTGGTGCGCGTGGAAGCCGTCGAACACCGGAGGCCAACAGATCGAAACATCTCCACCAAAAAAACGCCGAAATCAAAAACGGAAAGAAAACGGAAGAAAAAAACTCCCGAAAAACAGAGAGAAACAAAGAGAAGAAGATGAAGAGGAATAGAGGGGAAGAGGGAAAGGAAATAGAAGGGAGGAGCCAAAGTTCCTCCCCCCTAGATCGGCGACACTAGGGTTTGGAAACCCTTTTTCAGAAAAAGATAGAGAGAAAAGAGAGAGAGGAGCGCATAAAGATAGAGAGAAAAGAGAGAGAGGAGCGCATAAAGATAGGGAGTTCTTCTCATTGAAGAAGATGACATGGGGAGTTCTTCTCATTGATGAAGATGACATTACACCCTTGGATCCCAGAAAGTGGATAAAAGACACAGGCAAATGACATCTTAATTATGCAGTGAAAATGGTAGAATTTTCTTGGAAATTTTTTGGAAAAATTAAGGGTTTGGATGTTAGATTGATAGGAGTTGAGTTGAATAAAATATTGTTATGAATTTTTTTTAAACATTATGAGTGTGTTGGGATTTAAAAAAGTTAAATTTTTTATTATATTTTATATAAAAATTTGAAAAATGTGTATGGAGATTTGAAAAAGGTGTATGGTGATTTGAAAAAAGTGCATGAGGATTTAAAAAAGTTAAATTTTTTATTATATTTTATATAAAAATTTAAAAAAATATATGAGGATTTGAAAAAAATGTAATGATGAAATAAAGTGAGTTGAAGAGGATTTAGTAACCAAACGGATTAAGGAGGATTAGAAAATAGAGATGATTGTATCTAATAAAATAAGTACAGAGGGCATGGGTGATCAATGATGGCATGTTTGAGAGGAGCTACGGGACATTAGGGTAGTCTTTATCCTCGACGTGGCCCGCATGGAATCAGTCATTTATATATAATTTTATTTTTATTTTTATTTTCTTATAATAAATATATAGTATATGAATAATAAATAAAATAAATTAATTAATTTAATAAAAATAAAAAATAATATTAAAATATATAAAATATACAGTATAACATAAGCATCTTTTATAAATAAATGAAAAGTAAAAAAAATTTAATTAGTTAATTAATTAAGGTCAGAGCGCCACGTCACGTTACCCGAAGCATGTGTCAGTTTGGCGTGCTTTTCTGTCTTTGAATCTCCAGTTGTACCACTCCCACTCTCTCCACCAGCGCGTGTGAGCCTGCGGATTAGTTGGCTTTTATACTCTAAAATTAGTTTATATCATTTTGGGATTTATACTCTAAAATTAGCTCTTATTTAAAGGAAAATATTAGAATGGTATCAAACCCAAAAGGATATTAAAATGCCACATTTCTGAACAAATAAAAATATATAAACAAGTTTAAAAATTAGAATAAAAGGTCTAAAATCTTTTTTTAAAAAAAAACAACTTTTCAAAAAAAATAAAAATAAAAAATAAAAAAAAAATTAAAAAGGTTTAAAAATTTGAAAGAAATAA
This sequence comes from Carya illinoinensis, assembly GCF_018687715.1. Lineage (NCBI taxonomy): Eukaryota > Viridiplantae > Streptophyta > Magnoliopsida > Fagales > Juglandaceae > Carya > Carya illinoinensis. Next base: position 25,457,989 of record NC_056754.1, on the reverse strand, counting down.
CTATTAATGAGTATAAATTAACAAATACATTTTATTTAAACTAAAAAATATTTTAAACAGTCAGAATATTTAAAAACTAAAAAATCAAAATCAAAAATCAAAACTAAAAAGTAATATATTTTAAAATTGAAAAAGAAAATAAAATTCCATAAAAACTAAAGGGTTTGCATTTTTTCTTTTACATTTTTTAAAACATAATAAAACATCTTAACGTAAACTATTTTTGCTAAGATGTTTTATTGTGTTATGAAAAATAATACAAGTATAACCATTTTTTCAACTCTATCATTATAAAACTATATTTTAAATAAAGAGAATTTTTATAAAATAACTTATAAAAGTAATCTCACTTTATATAACTATCCTCGTTTTAAAATAAAGTTGTATAAAATATTACAAAAAGGATTTATGTATATTTAAATGATTATGGCTTTTCGAATTGATTTTCTATTTTTTTTTTTTACACTTTCTTTATATTTTTATACTTTTCTTAAATACGTAACATGTCACATGTCACATATAATTTTTAATATATTTATAATAGTTAAAAGTTTGATTAATAATGTTTTTAATAAAGATCATATACTTAATACAGTTTGTTGCATACAATCACAATTTCCTCTTATCATCAAAATAATAATAATAATAAAACTTATTTTTTCCTCTTATGATAAAAAAACTTATTTATAAACTCGCATATTGAGATAATAACAAACTCATAGTAAGTAATAGGTTTAGCTAGCCAAAGGCCTCTATCCTGATCAAAATTAAGATCATCTTGGATTCGAACCCCCTCTCCCATATAAAAATAAAATAAAAAGGTTTAGCTAGCAGGGTTAAAAACATCTTAACTTAGCGATAATGCTATTAGGACTTGGTTTCTGTCCTGTTATGGGCATCTTCGAGAAAGTATCCACAAATGATAAACGAGCCATTCATAATAACAAGAGTGTGCAAATATTAAATTGTTAACCGGAGATTATGCAGTGCCAAATCCATACAATTGGTTTTTGAAATAGTATAATCTACTAATATTATTATGCAAAAGGTAATATTAATTGTTGATGTAAATTTTTGGCATGACTAGAGTCCAATAATATGGTCGAATGACCCATGATAATGACTTGGACGTTGATGCAGTATTTGGATGCTCATACGTAAAAATAAATAATAAGTAAAGTATATAAAATATAAATAAAGAGATATACAAATGTTTACTTGATTTGGCATGAAAGTTTATCTCCACGGATCGCTTGAACATAAATCTACTATATTTAATAGTTGTACAGTTTTTCATGACCTCATATATATATATATATATATATAATAGAAGAAATAAGGTTGATGAGAGGTTGAAGGATATCGTTGTCCCATTAGAAATCTGGAAAGAGAACTCCTAAAGAGTGTAGAGAAGTTTTTACTTAAAGCACTGTTATTGGTATCTGCATATACATATGCAAAGACATATTTATATAATATGATCCTTAATTTTTCTACATTAGATTATGCATATCTATAGTTTTACATACCTATGAAAAATATTTCTACAAATTTGGAGATCTAATCTCATTTTACTAATTCTCTCTCTCTCTCTCTCTCTCTCTCTCTCTCTCTCCAACAACAGGATTTATTTTAATCCCGAGATCTCTCTGTTTTCCCCCACATAGTTCCTCTTCTCCATCCCTCCCTCGACTTGAACAACCCCAATGGAAGAAAAAACGCCCACCTCTCTCTCATGACGACTGTTGACGGACTTTGCGACGGCTTTGGACTCATCACGGTCACAGTTAGGTATGATTTTCTCTCTCTATTTCTTCATTATCTCTCTCTAGTCGAGTTTACAATGCATATTTCTCCCTCCAAAAATTTTTGTAAAATGAAAATTTTTCTAGGTATTCGGTCTCCCACGAGGATGGTGCACTTCCTCCATCGCCACTGACTTGAAAATTTTCATTGTTGTTGCACCACCTTGTGTTTTCCGATTGACTACTTAAGGTAAATAAAACATAATGCTCTCTATTTTGCCTAGAGATTTTTATTACATAGATTTTGATTTACTAATTGTTGTTTGGATGCTTTGTTTAATTTAGATTAGAGTTTTGATTTCTGAAGGATGAATTTACGGGTTTCGATTTTCTGATTTTTGTAAATGGGTCCTCTGATTTTTGTAAACATGTAGGAGCATAACAAAGTATTTTATTGCTTTGTTCTCTGGTTTTGCTTAATCTAGATTACCTTTCTATTTTTTGTTCTTGATTTTAGATTAGGGTTTCGATGATGCTGCTATTTTGACCATTGTGTGTAGTGTATTTGTGCACCTATAATCACAATATTCATTAGAAATGTTTGGTGTAATTAGCATGAATTTTGTCATCAGAAATGTTTGGTATAATCACTATGCTACTGTTATCTAATTAGCATGTGATTTTAGACAGAATTTACATGTATCATCACAATGCTTAACATTACAATTGTGGGGCCTATTTTAATTGGCTTGGAGTTTTTGTTAGGAAACTACTTTTAATCTTGAGTTTTTCAATTGTGTTTTGAAGATATTTGATTGTAATTTGCTGTTAGTTTTGTTAATCCTCTGTTATAATGTGTTATTTTAATTACCAATATGACTATGAGTACATTAATTGATAATATTAAAGGATGAACCCTTTGTCCTTCAATACAAAGGTGATGTTATAAAATGTGTTGTTTCAATTGCCAATATGACTATGAGTACATTAATTGATACTGTTGAAGGGTGAACACTTTGTTCTTCAATACAAAGGTGTTGTTTTAATGTGTTGTTTTAGTAACATTTTGTCCTTCAATATTTTGTTGAAGGATGAAAAGTTTAATTGATGAGGATCCATTCTTCACCACACTGTTGGAAAGTGGTAAGGGTGATAATAACAATCCCCTATAGATACTGCAAATATTGATATCCAAGCAACACAACCCTATAAAAAACTTAATGGCACCTAAACAAAAATCCCAACTATGTGTGTCAGTAAGATACTTTTCTCATTTCAGCTTAGCTTAACTTTAGTATAGATTTCATACGGGAGACTGACCAAACCTCCACACAATTATGGAATAGAATTTGTGATTACTACTCACCTATAAAAAACTTAATGGTCAAAATGATTTGTACCCTCTTTAACCAATCGATGGTCAACCATTCAAAAATATGTCAATAAATTTTGTAGTTCAATGGCCCAAGTTAAAGGAATGCATCCAAGTAGTGCGACCAAGCTAGACAAGGTATAATAGTTTTTTCAATGTTTTATTATTCTAATTATTAAGTATTCGTTCCACTGATGGTTCCACTATTTTGTAGATTGATAAGGCAAAAATTTTGTACCAAAAAATCGAGAAACCAACTTCAATATGGATCATTGTTGAAATCTTTTGAGGCACCAACCAAAATGGTAAGCACATATGTAAAGCATAAGAAGAAAAGAAAATGTGTCACGTTTAGGTATTACTCTAAACTCAATATTATTAGGGGAATATATGGAAAATGTGTTTGGGGATTATGAGAGACCGCCGAGCAAATAGGCTGGAAAAGGAAGAGAGAAACAAAGAAAATGTAAGAAAAAACAGGATAATGAATTTAATGAGTCTTTAAGGCAAATGAAAGATGATAGGAAGACTGGTATGTTGGAGAGAAGAGAATAATAATGAAATTTGACAATGACAGATCTGATTTACTACTTGTTAAGAAGAGAAAACTTGAAATGAAAATTAAGATTCAAGAAGAAAGATTTGAATCAATAACTCTTAAGAAGAGAAAAAACTAATATGGAAATTATGAAATTGGATATTGATTCCATGAATTTTGTGCATTAAGAGTATTTCCATAATCTTCAAATGGAAATCATTGAGGAACAAAGGAATTAGTCCATATTTCGAACATGGATGGTTTCGATTGGGTCAATTTTGTTATTAGTGATTGTTGGTTTTTGTTGCTGCTTGCTAGTAGTGGAGCCGCCAGAGGACTTGTAGTTGCTGCGTGCTAGTGGAGTTGCTGCTTGGTATTGGTGCTGGAAAGAATGGTGGAGCTTCTGCTTGTTTTGACTGCATAGTATTGGTTGCTTCTACTTGTATTCTAGACCGCTTGTATTCCATTTTGGGGGAGTTGTTGTTTGTTTTGATTGCTTGGTATTAGTTTTGGTGCTGGAAATTTGCATTAAGTGTATGAATTTGTATCAAAATCAATTTTTTGGAACTTATATTAAGTTGATTTTGATACATGGAATTTGTATTAAGTTAAAGGTACAAATTGTTTTTAAGCACAAGTTAATATTTGTTGGTAATATTGAGCACATGTTAATATAAACTGTTTTTTAGAACACATGATTCATTTTTGGAGTATATATAAATTTGGTTATTTTGATATATGAAATTGATGTTTTTGAGTATAGGTTAAATAATGGAATTTGTAGTGGATGCTAATTGCAAAATCTATATATATATATATATATATATATATATAAAGGTAGAAAAGCAAAAAATTATAAGTAATAAAATAATATTATTTTGATTCAAAAATGTATAATCCAATGTGAAAATTTTACTTGAATGGCAAAGTCAATATCTAAAAGAGGTGATTTTATATATGCACATATATAAACCAGTACCAATACTTTTATAGAATTGTTAGATCATTCCACGTTTGTAGTAACATCCTTCTTTTAGTAAAAGCGACAGTGTGGCTTGCTGTATAGTACGGGCTTCACGGAGGGGTCTTTTCCAACCAGCTATTTGGGAGTTCCTTTGGTAACTGGACGCCTCACTGCTAGACATTTGGAGCCTTTGGTAAACAAAGTACGTAAAAAGGTGGCAGGTTGGAAAGTAAAGACTTTGTCCTAGGCCGGAAGGCTAACGTTGATTAAGCATGTGTTGTCGTGCATGGCAACTCATTTGTTGGCAGTTCTTAATGTTCCTCAGATTATTTTGTCTAAGCTTAACTCGATTTTGTCAGCCTTTTTCTGGGGGACACATGACTGGAAGCCGAAGAGGAGATGGGTCTCCTGGTCGTCCATTTGCAAGCCAATAAATGAGGGGGGTTTAGGCATACAGGATTTCAATGAAATGCAGAGAGAGATGCATATGAAGTTAGTCTGGCATCTCATAACAATGGATAATCTTTGGGCACGGTTTCTTCGTGCGAAGTATGCGAGGGATGGGAATCTCGTTTTGGCAGCTTCAAAAGAATCAGGTTCACGGTTATGGAAGACAATGATGCAGGTTTTTCCAGAAGTTCATGATAATACTAGAGTGCGGATCAAGGAGGGGAATGTGTCGTTTTGGCATGTTAAGTCGCTGTCAAGTGGTCCCTTAAGTGTTCAAATTCAAGACATTGTTAATCCGTTGTTTAAAGTGAAGGACTTATGGATCGGCAATGAGTGGGATGAGATCGCTCTTAGAGATTTGGTTGGGGAAAACAGAGCATGGGAAATCATGCGATCGGTAAAGGCTGGAAAGGCAGGGTCTGATGTATATATATGGGAACCGCATAATAATGGCTTGTTTTCAACAGTTTCAGCTTGGAATATTATAAGAGTAAGAGGGGATGAGATTCCTTGGAAGGGGTGGTTGTGGCATGACTTGCTGCCTAGACGTGTGGTGGTCTGTGTTTGGAAGGCTTGGTTTCAAAGTTTACCGGTGGATATGCGTATAATGGACATGGGAGTTGCTCTTGCGTCTAGATGTGATTGCTGTGCGAGTGGAAGTTTGGAATCGCTTGATCATGTTTTAAGTTCAGGGGAGGTTGCGACGGTAGTCTAGGAAAAGGCAGCGGTGTTGCTGGGCGTTCGGTGCATGGGTTTTAGTAGTTGGCGTGCTCGGATTTCTGCATGGTTCAGCTATGCGAAGAGGTCTTCACAGCGTGGGATTCTGGTCGGCTTAGTTCCAAGTCTGATCACTTGGTGTCTGTGGCGCCGTAGGTGCAAAGCCCGTATGGAGGCTAAGTATGAATCTCCTGAATCAGTTTGGTTATCGGTGAAATACTGGTTATCCCAAATCTCGGATAACATTACTAAGTGCAGCAGGTTATCAGAGGTTGATAAAGAGCTATTAGCAGCAGTTAACGTATCTATTAAGCAAGTGGTTAATCGAGAAATAAGGGTGGTCACATGGTTGAAACCGAAGCCGGGATGGGTCAAGCTTAACGTGGATGAGAGTTGTAGGGGTAATCCGGGGTCTTGTGGTGGTGGTGGAGTGATTAGAGATCATCAAGGTATAGTCAAAGTGGCCTTTTCGGATTTTTTTGGGTTTGGTACAAATAATGCTGCGGAATTGAGAGCTTTGTTAAGAGGTCTAGTGTAAAGAGCATGGTTTTTATCGGGTGGAAATTGAATGTGATTCTGCCTTGTTAGTGCACTGGGTAGTTTCAAAAGCTTGTAATGTGTGGTACTTATGGGATTTTTGGGAGCAGTTAATGGAAGGATTGGAAGATATGTTAGTTAATATCTCTCATATTTATCGGGAAGGCAATAAAGTTGCGGATTTTTTGGCAAGGGACGGAGAAGCGGGTATTATTAAAGACTATGACGAGCATGAGTGGTTACCACAGGTTGCACAAGGAATGACTCATATGGATAGATATGGTTTCCCTTCTTTTCGGTTGTAAGGTTCTATAGTAAGTGGCTGGTTGTGGTTTATGGTTTTGTTTCTTTGTTGGGTTATATGTCTTTTGGTTTGGTTGTTCTTTTGTTTATTTGTTCTATTAAGGTATTCCTCCGTCATAAGTGGGGGTTTTCTTTAATAAAATTGGGAAGGGGTCACTATTGGACATGTGACCTCGGCTCTTTCTAAAAAAAAAAAAAATATATAGGCCTTTTTCATTCTTTAGAGTAACCAACTCATACTTGCTGTATATCAATCATTCTTTCTTTCTCTCTCTTTTTTTTTTTTTTAATATGTCAATCAACCTCTTTAGCCTTTAATTGGCTAACTCATTTCATTTCATTTTATATCTAATACTATTTATCATCTATTTTATTATTATATTTTTAGTATTTAATAAGTTCTGTTACATATAGTCACTTTTATATACTTTTTGTATACTCTACTGATGCGATTGACCAAAACAGTTATTTTATATTAAAAAAGTGACACATCAAATCATATTATAAGAGTGTGTAGAAAGTATATAAAAGTAATTGCATATATAATTTTTTTTATAGCAAATAAACATCTTTATTCATAATAGAAGCATTACAAAGATGAATCAATCCAAATAGCTTGGAATATACACTTTGGAATAGAATCCCACCAAAGGGCTATATAATCAAGATGCCATCCAAATTTAGCTAAAACATGTACTACACCATTTGATTTACGACCTCTATGTTGAACTCTATGTTGAATTGACCAATTAGGATGGTTGTTGAGAAAAGTTTTGATTTCTTGAACAAGGGTACTTTACAGAGTTGATGATCCTCCATCCTTTTTCAATTCTTCAACTACAAGAAGTGCATCACTTTCAATTTGGAGCTCAGCAATACCTAAAGGAATACACAATTATATTCCTCGCAAGATAATAACAAGTAATTTTATCTCCATTGGATCAGCAAGGGCATTTTCTGGTTTACTAGTAGCAAAAATCACTTGATTTTTATCATCTCTTAATACCATACCAAGACTAGATCTACATTGATCATTAAAGATAGCTCCATCCACATTAAGCTTTAAAACACCAGCAGGTGGCGACTTCCAACAACAACTGTATTTCTGCTTTTGCTTTTGTGCCTTTGTTCCTACATTATGCTCCTGATATAAAGTCAAAGCATGTTCTATGACTTGACGTGGTGTCAATATTTTGTTCTCATATTTTGATTTCACCGATACCATAATTCCCAAGCCATCAGAAATAGCTTTTCTAACTCCCTTGCCTTTTTTCTTCTCATAACTGAATGAACTAATTGTAAGGAATTCACCCTAAAAGTTGATGTGAACCCCAATCGACTCGCTTTGAGACCCAACAACAATATTGGAAAACAAACCCAAGAACGCCAAACTCAAGTCTATGGATGGAGAATTTAGACCCGTTGAGATCTCGTTTCAAGAACTTAGATTATATTAAGATCTAGACCCATTGAAGAACTCGTCTCAAGAACCCAAATTACAAGGAGGAACGCCACAAAGGTTGTGATTTACCTTTGATAAGTTCAAGAGTTCAATTAAGAACAAGATGAGAAAACTCACTCACAATGAAAATTCAATAAAAAATGTTTTTTCTCCTCAAATGAGGTTATAAGTGGTTTAAATATATAATCCCCAAAACCCTAATTGAATAGTGCCGCGGGTACTGTAGCGTGAACAATGCCGCACTACAGTAACTTCTAAAACCCTAGTTCAAATAAAATAATAACTTTTCAAATATGCCCTTGGCCAAAATACAAGGCCTTCCCAAAAACCCTAGTTGATTAGAAATAAGACATATGTGTGGGCTGACATCCTCAAGCCCACTTATTCTAAACTAATAAAATAAGTTCTTTGAATGAAATAAATAAGTCCAATGCCTTCAATTACAATAAGCCCAAGTCATGTCTTTCGTAGCATATCACGTGGATGAAAACTGGATCCCCTCCTCTCAAGCTCATCTTGAATGTTGGGCTCTTGCTAAACACATCTCAAGTGGATTGCACCCCCATCCATGCATAGCTTCCTTGATCTTTCTAACTCTTGATCTTGTAATTAACCCATCTGATACTTGCAAAGGATCTTTACGACTTGGTCCACCTTGGGGCCCATCATTCTCCCTCTCCTCAAAAGGATTCGTCCTCGAATCCCCACCTGGATCAAAGGAAAAAAGATCAACATTGAAAATAGCAAACACATGATACTTACCTGGAAGATCCACTAGATATGAAGTATCATTAATTTTATCAGAATTTGAAAATGTCCATCCGAACGACTTCTGTCATCAACAGGTAAATGCATTAAATCAAAAGGAATAAACGGATTAAAACCATAAACAATTTTGAAAGGACAATATGAAGTAGTAGTATGCATGGTCCTATTATATGCAAACTCTATAAATGACAAATAATATTCTCGCAAGCGTTCATGCAACAATTCAATGAATGGAAAATGATACTCCCACAAATGTTCATGTAACAATTCAATAAATGGAAAATAATACTCCCACAAACGTTCATGAAACACATCTAAAGTCTTCCTTACATCAAAATGACCACTCCAATTATATGCAATATCAATGAATGGCAAACCATACTCCAAAAGTATTCATGCAATACGTCTAAACTCTTCTTTACATCAAAGTGACCATTCCAACTATATGCAAACTCAATGAATGGGAAACAATACTTCCACCAATATTCATGCAATATGCCTAAAATATTTTTTATACCAAAGTGACATCTCCAACTATATGCAAACTTAATGAATGGCAAGTATTACTCCCACTAATAGTCATGCAACACGTCTAAAGTCCTCTTTATATCAAAATGTCCCAACAAACCACATCCATACACAAGCAACTCACACATAAGACTAGTAGGCACACAAAATCTTTTCTCTCTAAACAAGTATCAATCTAGTCTATATAAATGAGAAAATGACGCTTTCTCACGTACTCCATACACACTAGTCAAGCCATCATCATTAACAAACAAGTTCTTATCATATTCAAGTCTCAATAACTTTGCATCTATAATGATGACGAGGACGTACCTTCTTGTATAAGCATCAACCACAAAATTTTCTTTACCTTGTGTGTACTTAGTTACATAAGGAAATATCTCAATGAATTGCACCCACTTGTCATGCATTCTATTCAACTTACAGTGTCCTTTCAAGTGCGTCAAGGACTCATGTTCTTCAAAGAAAGGTCGGGTATTCATTGTCGCACCCGGCACAAAATCAATATAATGCTCTATCTCTCTAATAGGTGGCAATCCACTAAACACACCAGTAGGAATCATGATCTTATATCCCTGCAACAAGGAAACAACAATACTAGGCAAAGATACGTCAAGTTCATTAGTATTAAAATTTGCCTTAGTATAAAAACTCATTTCTCTCTTTATTTTTCTCTCAGTTTTTTCACTCTCACTTTTCTTTTCACTCTTATTTTTCTTTTTACACTCTTTTTTCTTTTCACTCTTTTTTTCAACATCTTTTTTTGAACTCTCAGCCTCACAATTGTTTTTCAACTTACTCTCTTTTTCTTGAGGTTTCATTATTGCTTTCTTCGTCGATCTCACTCTCACTCTTTCTTTTTCGTTTAACCTCACTTTTACTTTTTTTTTTTTTTTATCAATCTCACTTTCTCTCTTTCTTTTTTGATCAACCTCACTTTTCAATTTCAATTGGTCCTCATCGACCTGTGTTGGAGTTAAATGAGCAAGTTTGATTCTTTTTCCATCCTTTTCAAAATTGTACATGTTTCTAAACCCATCATAGATTACTCTCCTATCACACTGCCACGACCTTCCCAACAAAATATGATCAGCATACATAGGCACAACATCACAAAGTACCTCATCCTTGTACCTCCCAATTGAAAAAGAAACTAGCACTTGCTTATTTATCCTAACCTCCCCACAATCATTCAACCACTGTAACTTGTATGGTCTAGGGTGTTTCAAAGTAGGTAAATTCAATTTCTCAACTAATGTAGTGCTAGCAACATTAGTACAACTCCCTCCATCAATAATCATACTACATACCTTGTTGTTGATGTGGCATCTAGTACGAAAAAATGTTCTCTCTTTGTGGCTCTATACCATCCATCTTAAATTCTGTATTGGGAGCACGCCTAACAACAAGAGACTCTTCATACTCTTCATTCTTATTGTACCTATTCTCAATACTAGGCTTACGTCTCCTCCTATCTCTCCCACTTTGTAAATTTCTAATCAATGTACCTTGTTGTTCCATCTTATCCCTCACTTCCCCCAACTTCAAATTTAACCTTTCAAACCTTTGTTGCATGGACTGCAACAAAAAGAATGAATTGTCTGACATCCCCTTTGATTATAAGTCACTTTAATGAGACATCGTATGTGCTGCACAAAAAAGAATATTAGTGGAAAAAGACCTCACACACTCTCTCCTCACGTGTTTACACTAAAAAAATGACACTCTACTCGTGTTTCACTCTTAATTGGCTTTTTCCCAATAATGATCTCACACTCTCTTGCATTTTACCTCAAGAGTTTTTCCACTCAAATTCTTTCAAAACTAATTGAACTCAATCAAGACAAAGCAACCTTGTTTAATCCCAACTAGCAATTAGATCCAAGAAACAAGAACAAGAGAAACACGGAAGGAACAACAGTGACACGAGAATTAAGGAAATTATACGAGAGAAAGAGTAATTACAAAACAAGACACCAACTAGAAAAAAATGTATTAAGCCCCTTTAAAGATAACGCTCAATCAATGCCAAACTACTCAATTTCATATGGCAAAATATTTCAAACAACTATACCCAAAACCATTTTCTTTCTCTTCTTTGTTTTTGGATTTTTTTGCCTTTTTTTTTTTCGAAAATTTTTTTTCTTTTTCTTCTTTTCTTTTCCTTTCCTTTTTTTTTTTCCTTTTCTTTTCTCAACAATTCAACCACAAACAAAAATATTCAATTGTGATAATCAAACAATTGAATTCAAACACATACAAATTGACAAGGAAATAGAAGGGAATCAATGAAACCCTAGAAATTTCAAATCCTAGATGGTGCAAATTTTGGCAGCTCTCAAATAAGGAATTTAGCCACCCTATGATGATGAACATGAAACCCAAAAAATAGAATAATTTGGCAGCCCTAGGAAATTCGAATTTCTGCACTTTTTTTTTTGTGCAACCCTATAACAATGAAGCTCTAGAATTAACGATACAATAAATAAAGATAGAATCAGACGTGATTGGAAACCTTGCTCTGAATACTAAATGATGTGAACCCCAATCGACTCGCTTTGAGACCCAACAACAATATTGGAAAACAAACCCAAGAACGCCAAACTCAAGTCTATGGATGAAGAATTTAGACCCGTTGAAATCTCGTTTCAAGAACCTAGATTATATTAAAATCTAGACCGATTGAAGAACCCGTCTCAAGAACCCAAATTATAAGGAGGAACACGACAAAGGTTGTGATTTACCTTTGATAAGTTCAAGAGTTCAATTAAGAACAAGAGGAGAAAACTCACTCACAATGAAAATTCAATAAAAAATGTATTTTCTCCTCAAATGAGGCTACAAGTGGTTTAAATAAACAATCCCCAAAATCCTAATGGAATAGTACCGCGGGTACTGTAGCGTGAACAATGCCGCATTACAGTAACTTCTAAAACCCTAGTTCAAATAAAATAATAACTTTTCAAATATGCCCTTGGCCAAAATACATGGTCTTTCCAAAAACTCTAGTTGATTAGAAATAAGACATATGTGTGGGCTGACATCCTCAAGCCCACTTATTCTAAACTAAATAAAATAAGCTCTTTGAATGAAATAAATAAGTCCAATGCCTTCAATTACAATAAGCCCAAGTTGTGTCTTTCGTAGCATATCACGTGGATGAAAACTGGATCCCCTCCTCTCAAGCCCATCTTGAATGTTGGGCTCTTGCTAAACACATTTCAAGTGGATTGCACCCTCATCCATGCATAGCTTCCTTGATCTTTCTAACTCTTGATCTTGTAATTAACCCATCTAAAACTTGCAAAGGATCTTTACGACTTGGTCCACCTTGGGGCCCATCAAAAGTTGAGTCTGTTATGGAAGGAAAAAACTAAATCCAACTATCCCTAATTATAGGGCAATAAATCAATGCATGGTTTAAGTCCTCTTCTTTTTGACACCAATGACAACTTGCACTCTCAATAACCTTTCGAGCTTTAAGATTATGCAGTGTAGGAAGAATATTGTTACATACCCTCCATGCAAAAACTTTAACTCGATGAGGTATATTTAATTTCCATAACTTCTTCCATAATAGTTTTTGTTCTACAACACTTGAGCTCTCATCCCTTTGTCTATTTGTTTCCATAGAGAGGAAAAAATTATAGGCAATGTTAACACTATACTTCCCACTTTTCTCATGCTCCCATACCAATATATCAGGTACATTCTCAGAGGGCAATCTGATAAAAAGCACCTCATTGGCCTTCCTCACTGGTAACAAACTTCTTACCTTCTCCATATCCCATCCTCTAGTATTATTCATCATCAAAGAAGCCACAGAATTCCCCATCTCAGAAGCTCCAGCAGGGACAGGAACCAACTTGTGGTTTGAAAGCCAATAATTAGCCCAAATATTAGTAGACATACCATTCCCAACACGCCACTTGCAGTTATTAAGTAAACTTGCTTTAGCTTCCCATATACTTCTCCAAATAAAAGAAGGGGCACCACCTAACTTAGAGTCTTTAAAACTAGATGTAGGGGAATATCTAGCTTTAAAAATCCTATGAAGTAGAGAGGACTCCTCTGTCATGATCCTCCATCCCTGAATGCCACTTTAGATTTGCTAAGAATTTGTCCAGTCTTTCACTAATGCAGTATCCCATTTCTCTTCTGTTACACCAAGTAAAAGGATTACCATTAAAACCCAAATCATGTAAGTAACACTCTTCAATAACATGTCTAAAATGCCTTTAGTTGTCTATCTGGTTTATCTCTTCCTCCATTCTTTTCAGCATTGCTTATAATCTCATTAAAGTATCCCAAAAGCAACCATCCTGTATCACTCGGTACTTGCAATGACCTCAGTAAAGTCCACGACTCATGTCTCTTACTCACATCTGGATGACCATAAAAGCCAGTTAACCATCACGGATCAACCTTCTCATCTTCCTTAGTAACTTTATCATGAATGTGGAATTTAGAAAAAGTCTAAATTTTCACTTTGAACTGCTTCATCCAGTAAAGACCAATACCTCAACTCTTACATTTACAACTAACAGCTAAACAACTATGAAATCCCAACTTATACTTTAACATTTCCATTACTCGTGCATGTAATTTTGTCTCTTGGAGAAACAAAATTTCAGGAACTTCTTTTCTGACCAAGTCAGAAAGAGCCTGAACTCCCAGTGGGTTTCCAAGGCCACAAGAGTTCCAACTTATGAAACTCAATGATCCTGACAGGGTTGTTGAACAGCCATTGCCGATCCCAAAGTATGGTTACCCCTTCTTTCATGCCCACCCTTCTTGATACAACAATCTTGATCATTAAGGAAAGTGTTAAGCTTACCTTTCTTACATGCAGAAATATGTGGTGTATCCAGAGATAGCTCTTCCCCTGATCGTTTCTTGTTTGATGACCCCTCCAATGTTACAGAAGGTAGAGTAATCAATATTGCTATTTTTCTTCCATGTACTTCGAGTACTCCTCCCTTGCTGCTGTAACGGAAATTGATGGGCTGCACTATGTTCCTTCTCTATCCCACCATAAAGGCCTTTTTGTACCAAAGCAGGCCCATTGTGTCCGTCTAGAGCTACAACAATCCCATCTTGTAAAACAACAGGCCCACTAGCAGGCCCAACAGGTACTTCAGGATCTGAGCTTCCATGCCCCTCCAGCTTACCTTCAGAGAGTGAGACATCTGTTTTTTCCGTTACAAGTTGATTGATACATTCCATATCATAACAGTCAGTAATAGCTTTGCCTTTTATATTGTCTTTATTACCAGCAAAATCGTTAGCATTAATACCACCATCACTATGCATTGATGAGAGGAATACATTACTGTTCATCTTCCCTACACCACCATGGTTAGTTCCATCACCGTCTGCCACCATGTTCCGATCCAGTTATGCTCCTGGACTCTTGCCTCGTACAGTTGAACTTTCCTTTTTGATCTCCCATCTCCTCTTCGTAGATGATTCTGCACCCAGCCAGGTTCCAAATTGAGGTGATGAATTCTTCTCTAACTGACAACTTACATTCTCATGAATAATTCTACCACACGTGAAACAAAATCGAGGAAGCTTCTCATACTTTAAGGGGCTCCATATTTTTACTCCATGCAGTGCGAGAGTCCTTCCTCTAGCTAGAGGTTTTTTCAAATATAACAGAATTTTGACTCTCAGACTACTACCCCATCCTACATCATCTTCATCAACCTCCACTACTCCGATTGTACTACACAACTTTTCCCCACTCTTTATTCATTCCTAACAACGGGAGGTTATGAAATTGACCCAAAAGGACGCACAATCAAACTTCAGATCTTGGACTGGTGTGGAGCCATCAAATGAATTAATGACAAACAACTGACCATAAAAAAACCATGGCCTTCCACTTTCTACTCTTTGTTTATCAGCACGATTAGCAAAGATCAAGATAAATGTATTTCGACCAACCTCCCTCAGAAGTGTAGATTTACTAAGGTGCCAAATCTTGGCCAACGTAGACTCCACCACTTTCTTCCCCAACTATCTATTACTACAAATTTTACCTATCAAACTATGATCACCCTTTTGTTGCACTGCTGAACATGCAGTATCGTCAATAACAATAGCAACATCTTCCTCTTCATTCAAGTGAAGATTATTCCACATGGATTGTAGACTTTCCATTGTACGGAACTAAAGACGCCAACCCCCAGCGAATGAGCACAAGAAAAAACTCATCACCACCTCTATTCACTCAAAGCAAAGCTAGAGAGAAAATTAGAAATGAAACTGATTTTAATTTTTTTAAAACTTTGATTGCGCGAAGAAATTTTGAATAAATAAATAAAATTTTAATTTTATCAAATAAAGTAGTTACCAAGAAACCAAGTGTTGGACGCGCCTTGAAGAGGGCAGTGGGCAGGTTCCTTTGTTGATATTATATCATTAAATTCTCCCGGGAGTGCACGGCTGTTCATGCCCACACTAACTGCTGGCCAAATCTCTCTCCCCTCTCCCTCTCTGTATTTCACTTTCTGCCCTTCTTTTCCCATTAATGCTCCACTCCACTACCTCCACCACCCCCAGCTGCCCCGTATATTTCTAATCAAACCCACATCTACATCTCTTGTTTCCTCTCTCTTTCTCCCTGCCATTCTGATCCCTATGTTTCAACTTGTCAAAACACCACAGGTAACCAACCTGCGGCTGCTAGTGCCCAAACTCCTACTTTTCAGTTTTACTTTAGCACTACCCTCGATCTTTCTCTTCCAGATCCCTCTTTCTTTCAAAGTTTGCATGCATCTTCTTGCCATTCCACTCTTCGTTTCCTCTTTCCTTGATTTAGTTTCTCTTTCGATGTTTTTTGATATTTAGGTACTTTCCTCTATTGGTATGTGTGATTGCTTAATTTTATTGCTTGAGGTTTTCTCCCTAGTCCCATAAGGTTATTTAGTGGCATTAGTAATGAGAGATCTGCGTGTGCAAGCAACTGCTTCTATGTTTCTTTCATTTTCGTTTGGGTTGTAGTTTGGTGGAGGGGGAAAAATAACAGAGGAAAATAACACAAAATCAGTAATGTCTTGGATTTCATGTTTTCTCCTGCTGTAGTTTACCGAATGTGAAACTTCGGCTCAGGCAGTCGGGTTCTAGGATAAACTTTAAGGTTTTGAATTGCTTTGTTTTTTTTGTACCTCACATTTTCTCAATACAAAAACAGGAAAGCAGTCATCTTTGGTTTCTCTGTTTATTTTGTTATTCTTTTAAAAATAATTAACGCGATATTAGCTTCATCTCTAACTCTCTGTTTCCGGGTTTTCTTGAGCATTTTCTGGCTAAACAAACGGCACACTAGCACTGTGTATCTAGTTTTGTTTATAATTTCTTTTAATGGTACAATTAAGAAACATATACTTAGATCTCTAATGCTCTTTTTTGGTTTTGTTCTTTGATACTATCTTGACAAAATTATACTTTGTTTCGTCCTTTTCTGCTTTTCGGTCTTTGCCTTTATCTCTTTCGGGTTCTCTCTCCAGTGGGATTTCAAAATTTGCTTTTGCTCACTCTCTCTCTCTCTCTCTCTCTCTCTCTGTTAAAAAAGTCTCCACTGACCAGTCCACTGCGCTTTGGTTGCTGAGAACAAAGAGCGGAAAAAAGAAAAAGAAAAACTTGTATTGTGAGTAGTATTTTTTTTTTTGGTTTTTTTTTTTTATGGGTTTTCTCTTTTTGAAATTTGCCCGCATACCCATCACTTTTGTTTTGAAAAAAAACCATGTAATTAATTAAAAATTATATACTTAAAGGTACTTTCCTATATTTTATTAACTGCTAAACGGAGAATTGGAGTTTAAATATGAATTTGTTGTGAAATGTTTTCATGGAACGCAAAGTTTCTGTTCTTTGTGCGGATCTGTGTCGGTGCTATTAATATTTTGAGCAGCAAAGGTAGAATTTCTTGAGAATCGCCTGGATAATTACTTTTCTTGTGTTTGTTCTTTAGTTATTCGGAAGCGATACTAGTAGCAAACGCATTTTTCTTCATGTGCCTATGTGAGAGAGGTTGATAATTGTACCTTAACTCTCACAATAAGGAGTCTCTAGTGGCTTCTGGATTGTGCGTTTTTGTTGTCTTTTGAGATTCTATTGGCATTGATTCCTTATTAATGAAAAGATAAGAAACTGTTTTATAAAGTGGGCCATATATATATATATTTTCGATGGCCTCAATGCCTGAGATACGGAGTGAGTTTGTGTATTAAACTGCTATGAATTATAGCAACTTGTTATGTGTTAATATTTAATACTAGTGGCGCACAAACGATGAGGACAGCCTTTTAAGTATATATTCGTATTTCGCAGTTCACATGGATGGAAGGCTTTTTGATACCATTTGTTTGAGTTGTTGAATTTTCCAACGTTGCAGCCGTTGCTTGGCTTTGTGACACTCTCGATTAAACCATTCAATAAACTAATATTTTCTTGTTTTGTTCAGTTGGTTTCAACATCGAGATACTTGTAAACGTCCAACGAATTACACGTTTGACTAGGATAAAATGAGGCCGGTTTTCAACATAAGAGGTTTAAAGTGGCTTGTGGTCTAACGTGTGGGAATCTTTTGGTGTTTGGCTGGTCGTTATCTCTTGTTTGACTATTCTTAATGATCTCAGAATTCCATGTGAGATCTATTCTGGCAAAGCAAAGCTTGTCAGCTTATTACATCTGATGTAAAGCCATCTTTCTGGAGCTGAGGAAATGGGGGGTTGTGTTTCAACTAGTAGTCGAAGTACTTGCAGTAGCAGGAGCAATGGAGAGACAGTCTCACCCTCTTGTTTTTGCGGGCAAAAGAGAACGAGGAGAACGTTCTCTGATCATGTTGTTGGCCTGCAGCATTTACCATCCATACCAAGCCGGATTTTTATGAATGGAAAGAGCCGTACGTCTTGCATATTCACGCAGCAGGGCCGCAAGGGTATAAACCAGGATGCCATGATTGTATGGGAAGTGAGTTTTGCTCCTTCAAATGTTAATGATATCTAATAATGCTTGGTGGGTTGGTTTCTTATTCTGGATTTGAGTTTCTGCAGGATTTCATCTCGGAAGATGTGATATTTTGTGGTGTCTTTGATGGACATGGTCCGCATGGCCATCTTGTTGCACGCAAAGTGAGGGATGCCCTGCCTGTAAAGCTATTATCGTTCTTGCATTCTTGTCAGTCGAGACAGAATGGGTCAAATACAACTTGTTTCAAAGGGAATCTCAAGCGATCAGATGCTGGAGATTCAGAGAAGGATTGCTCACCGGAGGATAAATTGATTTCCACATGGAGAGAAACTTTCTTAAAGTCATACAAGGCTATGGACAAAGAGCTGAGGTCTCATCCAAATTTGGACTGCTTTTGTAGTGGTAGCACTGCTGTTACTTTAGTGAAACAGGTACACCTGAAATCACTATCCACTTGCCCATGCTGGTGCTTATTCCACTAGTTTTTACTCTTCTTATTTGCTTCTATTCATAGGGGTCAAATCTTTTTATGGGATATATTGGGGATTCTCGAGCAATTATGGGATCTAAGGACAGCAATGATTCCTTGGTGGCAGTCCAGTTGACTGTTGATTTAAAGCCTGATTTACCAAGTATGCCCTATGTTATTCTACTATGTTACTTTTTTCTCAAGTACGTGGTTGTTGTGTGCCTAATTCTTCTTTGGTGTGATTCAAATTCCTATAGGGGAGGCAGAAAGGATTAAACGGTGCAAGGGTAGGGTCTTTGCTTTGCAAGATGAACCTGAAGTGCCTAGGGTATGGTTGCCATTTGATGATGCACCTGGATTAGCAATGGCCCGAGCATTTGGGGATTTCTGTTTGAAGGAATATGGGGTGATCTCTATTCCTGAATTCTCTCATCGGATACTCACCGAGAGAGATCAGTTCATTGTTCTTGCTTCAGATGGGGTAAGTTTTTCATTCTCTGTTCCGTGCATTTGTTCTTTCCTTTCTCTTTTTCTTTTATGTTCTTTTACCAAATTTCTTAATCTTAAATTCTAATTCAATTGCTGTCCGGTTTGCAAAATCCATGGGCAAGGGTAAACCTATATATAATTTGCCATTTCTAAGTCCTTTATATGGTGGAAACTAGGAACTGCTAGCTCCCTTTTGCAATGTATGGGAACCAAGTCCTACAATGTCAATTCATAAGAAATAAAAAATAAAACATTAATAATGACTCTTTGTACTAATAATCTGCTGGAAATTAGAGATTTTTGTTAGGTGTGTGAAATGGTTTCCAGAAATTACATCCAAGCAATTGCAATAATCCTTCTGTGACATTTCACCAAACATAAATAGTTGGATGGACAAATTCTGGGGTAATGAACTGGCCACATTGGAAAATAACCATCGGGTTGACCAGGTCATATTGTACGATTAGTTCCCTTCTTTGATGCTTATATACTTTATTCCTTTACCCTTATTTTATGTATGGCTTTTGCGACCAGAGTGACTGTGATCTGAAAATGAGTAGTTTGATGCTCTAGATGTGTTGGATGGTTTCATAAAGCATCATGTTCAAACTATGTTGATTTATGTACGTCTTTGCTCATAATGCATATTGATTTCAGATGTAAAATTTTCATAATACATAGTGTCTGTTACCATAGTTGACAATGATCTGAGCTATAACATATTATCATCGAGCTGGACACATTTTATCAGTTAGTTACCATAGTGTCTGTTACCATAGTTATCAGTTATGACCTCCAAAGAAGCAGCATACCTATAAGATTGGGGCACTGAATGGTTAAACGCCAGTGCCTTTTGGTGTTATGAATGGGTAAGCTAACACGTGATTGAGTGTGTGGGTGTAGTCAATTTGGTTCGGTCCTGAAAAAAACATACAAACCAGTTCAAATCGGTTTGTGTCAGTGCAGTTTGGTTTTTTGGGATTTGTCACTTTGGGCTTTAGATGGTTTTAATTTTTGGGCTCAATCAACAAAATAAAAATTAAAGCAAAAACCTATTTCCAATTCAGGGCCCAATAGGCAAATTCTATTATTCAATTAAAGTTTCCAATACAGAAAAAGTACAGAACTCAATTAAATAAAAAGAAGCAAAAACCATTAGGAACTCAAGTAGACATAAGGGCTGTAATAAAAAACCATGAAACTGATTGCACTGCCATTTATAGATAAATCATAAATGCACAGACTCAGCTATAAAAAGGAGAGATATTACAAGATTAGAACCAACTCAGGTAGTGCAAACCAAAGTACCCAACAGCAAGTGTAAGATTAAAGTTTTACAACCCCAACAAAGATTTTGAATTCAACCGAAAGTAAAATATTAATATAAGTCAAACAGAAAGTTTATAACATAACATAAGTATAAAACCAAAAAGAAAGCACAAGACTATGGTATACTTTACCTCCACAAATCACAATCCCCTCAACAATCCTCAAGTCATCCATGCACAACTCCCAGTTTGATGTAGTCGACATGTTGCTAACAAGGAAAAAAGGAAAGAAGAAGAATCCCAATGAATATCCATCCATACATATATACAGACTATGTCTGATGCCCCAAATTTGACCAATTTAAGTTGCAAAACAAAACTTCTATAGCAGAGTATAAGTTACTCATGATACAGGCATGCAACAACGGAAGTGGAAACTTCATCTGAAATTTTGATTTTAGGATCTCCAAATTCACTTCTTGAAGTCCATCAAAGATATGTTCACACATTTAAAACAAGAAAAATACGGCTCTTCATCCTTGATTTTATCATCATTAGTCACACCCGAATGATGTAATGCATTAAGTGATTTCATAGGTTAACCACTTAAATTAAGAGCCACTTAACATATGATACATTAGCTAATGTGGCTAAGGATAACAAAATTTTTATTGGTAATCAAGAAATTTTATTCATAAAAATAGGCAAAGGCCAAACACTAGGAGGGCTAAGGATAACAAAATTCCGGATGAAGAACTTCATTTCTCTTGAAACAATTGACTTGTAAAAATATATAATGTACGCATGCTCACCTCAATCATCGTCAATAGTGCTAGCATGGGTTGTGAGGAACTCGCAACTTCCTCCACAAGTTTTATATACAAAAATTGATATATACATATTTTGAGTTTTTTAAAACCGGAGATAAACTACTATGAAAAGGATCAAGAGTGGCCTGCCATACTAAAATGCAAATCCAGAGGCAAACATTGATCCTGGAATTGCAAGAGCATCTTATTCAACTTTTGAAAGCATGTGATATCTAACTAAGTTAATCTTTCACCAAGCCAATGTGCCAAACTTCTTATGATCTTCCTTACAATTTGCAGCTTGGCATCTATTTAATTTTGTTTTGCTTTTCAAAGAATTTGCGGACTCCAAATGTCTATTGAACTGGGCTATCCTCAATTCCCTCCCATCCTCTACTAGCTGTACTAGTAGTTACTTTGTCGGTTGATTGATTTGTGTTTTTGATTTTGTGCACCAGAACTACCTTCTTCTTCATCTTGTATGTATGCATTATTCAAGCGTTGAAAAGCATCTTTCAATTTCTTCATCAAGAGTCACAAGAAAAGAAAAAAAGAAAAAAAGAAAAAAATGGAGCCCCAAGGTTTTTTTTTAGGAAGAGCCCCAAAGTTAACATTGTCACATTTGGGATAAATCCAATCTCCCTAGTTTGTGTACCCAAACAGGTTTGATCTGGTATGTAATTGTGGCATGTGCGGTGTGCCATGGAACCCTTAATTGAGAGTTGACTGTTATGACTAGAGAACTGCTAAGCCTAGAAAGATAATTACAAAAAACTACTTTGCAAATTATCGTGGTTTGATGCGGTATGCCAAGTTGTAAAACTCTTCATTGTGTAGTAGATCTGATGTATCACATTAAGTTTTGTGAGTTTGTAAACTTTCTTTTTATATATTTCTTGGTAGCTTTAGGGCCGGATTGGTTACACAATACCAAAAATCTCATCTTATCTCATCTCAACTCATCATTACAACTTTTTCAAATTCTCATACAAAATATAATAAACAATTTAACCTTTTTAAATCCCAATACAAAATTAATATTAAAAAATTATATTATAACAATATTTTATTCATTACTATTTAAAACATTTCATCTCATCTGTATAACCAAATGGGACCTTAGCATTTCTTTTATGATTAACTTTTGGATCATATCTTTGTTTTTCCTTGATTTGTAGACTTGGGAAAATAAGTTCTCAAATCCTCTTCATGCTCCATTATGTAATCCATTATGTAGAGGTAAGGATTTAATCCTTGGATGACTCGTTAAAGTGAAATATGGTATGCACAAGGATAGGTTCCCAGGATAGATAGATGTACCAGCATAAAGTCGAACCAAAGAGGATTTAAGACACTTTTCCAAATTACATAAATTTGAAGTCGGTTATTGGAGAAAAAACATGCACGACTATGTGAATATTTTTATGTTTCTCATCTTTTAGGCCTTGTATCACATAAATGTTGGGTGTTGTTTTAAGTGTTGAAATCAATGCCCTTGTTTGTTTTTTTGTTTTGTGTTATTTGTTCTTTCTTTTTTACTTGTTTGTTTTTTTGTTTTGTGTTATTTGTTCTTTCTTTTTTCCTTTTTTTATTTTTATTTTTATTTTTATTTTCTGTTGAACGTTCTAATTTGGTTTTATTACAGGTATGGGATGTCTTGAGCAATGAAGAGGTGGTTGAGATAGTATCGATGGCTCCAACCCGGTCATCAGCTGCAAGGATCCTGGTGGACTCAGCCGCACGTGAATGGAAACTAAAATACCCAACTTCGAAGATGGATGACTGTGCAGTGGTTTGCTTATTTTTGGATGGGAAAATGGATGCCGAATCTGATTATGATGAGCAAAACTTTTCTTCTGCAACTCTTCAGAGCAATCATTCCGGTAATGCCGTTGAATCTGATGATGGGCAGAAGTCTGAGCCATCTTTGCAAAGGAACTTCACAGTCAGATCATCAGAAGAAAATGATACCTATGGACGACTACCTGTTGAGGTCGAAGGAAATGAGGAAGCAGTAGCAGCTGAAGATCAGAATTGGTCAGGTTTGGAAGGGGTCACCCGAGTGAACTCGATTGTACAACTTCCTAGATTCTCTGATGAGAGGCCAAACCCTGAAATTTTGTGATTTCAGTTGAAGTGGAATGGGGCTGGTTCTGTTGTATTTTCTTGGTCTTTGCAACTTACAAATCCAAGAAAATTTTCTGGGTTGGTGGCATTGTGACCAAGGTTTGTGGATGTACATTAAAAGCCGAAATGTTTTGTTCTTTTGTATTGCCAAAAATTTAGTGGTTCACTTTCATCAACGGAAATATGAATCAGCAATGCTTCAGTTTCTGTAAAAATAACATCCAGTTGCATGAACATATTTATATATGCGTTCTTGTAACACCACAATTAACACAATTATCCAATTTTTCTGTCTTTTGAAACTCGAGACTTCCACCTAATTTTCTATCAATGTTCTTTACTGACGTATCAATATATATGGTGGACGTAGGAGAGAGAATGAAAAAAAGACAAGAAAGCATTAAAAAAGCAGACCACAGAAAGAAAAAAGAATGCTTCAAACAAAATTTTAAAAACCCGGTTCCACGTGTCATGGGTGGTGGGAGATCTCCCCTCTACCTTCGACATTGAAGGGGTGGTGGGAGCTTTATGGGAGAGATTTTGCCCACTATCGAGAAGGGAGGAAGGTCTATAACCTGCGACAAATATACTTTGTTTTGAGACAACAAAGAGCAAGTGCTCGAGGCAAGTAGCGTAACCCCCACCCCCAACAAACATCTTGTGATGGTGGCCCATAGGGTAGATTTCCTTCATCGCACGGACGGTCTATCTTGGGTGGATTCGGTGATCTGCATCACCCCCTTGGGACTGAAATAGTTTGATTTCGGTAGTTTATAGTACATAATGTTTTTTTTTATAAAATGGGAAATCTATAATTTGCTTCCTCCATTTTCACATTAAACTATCAAAAGTGACACATTACCCTCTGAAACTATCAAAAAGGTAAAATTTACATCGCTCATTCAAATTCGATTGTTAAAATTCGACGCATTTTTCTTCTATCTTATTTATGATGATTAGACAAGATGTGGATGGGGGTGGGAGCTTCACCAAAACACTCTCCCTTCCCTCTAAACCTTCACTCCAGATCCGGTAAGAGGGGGTGGGAGCTTCGGCTCCCTTCCCCCTCCTCTCCTCCCCCTCCCTCCCCCTCTATGTAGTGCTCCATTTTGTATGTTGTGTTTTTAGGTCAAAGAAGGGAGAATAACAGATTTGGAACTCTCTGACGACCATAGACCAGCATGCGCCCCTCCATAGCCCCTCATGGTGTTGCCCAGTCGTTGATCTTCAAGACCACCGAATACGGAGCCAAACGGAGCGGCAAGTAGCCCACATGCGCGGTCTAAAGTTCTTGAAGACGTTGACGCGTGGCTCTCAGGTGCCACCGGGAAGACCTCTGTTGATGCCACGCACGACACTTCTGGTGTCTGTGAGTTTGGGACTTCCAAGATCGACCGTTTGATTTCCTCCCAGAGTGCACACGCCACAGTAGCCTCTTGGAGCACTGTTACGGTTTTTTCCATAGTTTCACATTGTATTTCATTTTGTGTCCTATCTTTATTTTTTAAAAAAATAAAAATTCAAAAATAGTACATTCGAACTTTAGTTCGAATGGAGTGGTCCCCCCTCTACTTAGGCGGTGTTATGGTGGGGTTGGTATCCCCTACTCTGCTTAGTCGGGTATGGGGTTTTGTCACTTGGTTACTATTAACTTTGTCGTGGACAGAGTCGTGCTATCTCTTAGACTTAGGTCTTTAGAGATCTGTCATTTGGATTAGATCATGTCTGCCACAGTAGTGTGCTGGAAAGTTATTAACGTTTGTAACTGACTTGTTTTTAAGTAAACTTTGTATGTCCTCTTTTAATGAATAGAATTTGGTCTATTATTATCAAAAAAAAAAAAAAAAAAAAAGACAAGACGTGGATGTTTGGGGAAGATGATTGGGGAATAAAATGATATGAAAAATTTGTGAATAGTAGTGAAATTGTTAGAGTTAAAATATTTAATTGGGTTTTGAGAAATGAGAGAAAATATTGAATAAAAATATTATAAAGTTAACATATTGTTATAATATAATTTTTTTAATTTATTTTATTTTGATATTTGAAAAAGTTGAATTATTTTTTATATTTTGTTTGGAAGTTTAGAAAATTGTAATGATTAGGTAATGAGTAGATGAAAAAGTTGAAAACTTGAATATTTGATATTGAAAAGTATTTGTGTTTGAGAGATGTTTAAGAAGAAAATAAGATGAGATGAGATGAAACCATCTCATCTTCCAAACAACCTCTCTCTCTCTCTCTCTCTCTCTCTCTCTCTCTCTCTCTCTCTCTCTCTCTCTCTCTCTCTATATATATATATATATGGTTTTCATGAAGAAGATGGTCCATATGCTTCCCATATCTACAAGATTAATTTGAGTCGTGCGTTAAATAGATGTTTTCCTGGATATTTATGATCACTACTAGTACTGCATAATTTCTCCCACCTTTTTGTTCAGAAAAAGTTGACTATTGCAATGTGTTAGTTTTGATAATTTGAAGTCAAAATGTTAAAACGCTCAGGAAATTAAGGATGTAACGTCATGTGTAAGGAACATGTGGACATTATGATTATGCCAACAAGAAAGAAAACCAAGACTGGCCAAGTTTCTCTAGTAAGATAAAGGTGCAAAATGTATAACATTCTTATTAGCAGGCAAGCTTAAGGTTGTATGGTGTTTGTTACAAAAGAGAAATAGGTATTTGACGTAGTATTGGCAGTGGTATTTGCAAGCATTGTTTCAAAAGGAACGTCTCTAGCTGAACCTGCCCTTTTAACTGCCTATATGTATACATGAAGGAGAGGTTCAAAGTACAAAAGATTAGAAATCACAGCTCTTCAAAGTGTGTCATATGCAACTTCAAAATTATAATAGCACATCCATTTACTTGAAGCCCCATGCGCACGTAACGGTTGGATTAAACCACCGCATTGGATGAAGAAAATCTACATGATGTTGTTTATTTGAGTATTCTTCATTGGTTAGTTTATGCCAGCATTTTCACATCCAAGTTGTTGAAGCCGTGAAATATTAATTCTGAAGAAAGGTGTTGCTTCTGTCAAGAAAGGTTGGAAGGTCTATCACATGCACTATTTTATTGTCCTACCATATGAGAGCTCTAGAATAACTATCTACCCGGATTGGAAGAACCGGATAGTAATAAGAATGTGATGGATATTGCACTGAGAGTTAAGTAGAAGTACTGCAGCATGAAGACCTGGCAATTTGTTTTTTTTTTTTTGAAAGCTTGGGGAATCTGGTATCACATAAATAAGATGGTGGATAAAATTTGTGTAGGCCGAGGCAAGTAATTGAACATGCCTTATTTTTGCAGAAGATACATAAGGAGCTTGAAACTCTTCCGAGCCCAAAGACACAAGCTTATTGTTGCTGGAAACCACCCTCCAAGATTGTTTGAAGTTGAATGTTGATGGTGCTATGTTTTTTGATCATCACAAAGCAAGGATTGGTGCTATTCTTAGAGATAATAAAGGAGAAATAGTTATGGCTGCTAGCAAAGTGGAAAATGAGGTTAATGATCCAGAATCTATTGAATTATTAGCAAATCTATTGAATTATTAGCAATTTTTAGAGGCCTTCAACTTTGTGTCAACGTGGGTATTACTAAGTTTATTTTTGAAAGTGACTGTTTGCTGAAGGTAAAAGGAGCTACAAGATGCAGAGAAATCTTCATCAATTCTAGGGAACTGCTAAGAGAAACAAAGACCCTGATGAAGCTATTAGAGGTTGTTAAGTTCAACATGTCAATCGACTAGGAAATGAGGTAACTCATAGGCTTGCCCGCTATGCTTGGAATGTAGAAAGCATTGAAATGTGATGGAAAATTGTTCCAAATTTTATTTCTTAGCTGTATGGATTGATAAAAGTTTGTAATGTTTCTCATCAATGATATTTGTTTTCCCATAAAAAATGTGACGTTCCTAAATCCCCACACACGGATACGGGAAAATCGAGACGTCTGGATGGTGATATCACGGGTCACCACCCTATCGACGAGTGCCAAGTATGTGTATAAGCAACAAATGTGTACAAAGAAACACGCAGCGGATAGCAAGGTCATAACTAAGTACCAAAATTTTTCTTAATTTAATACAAAGCTGTTCAAAACATACACAATAAAATATTACAAACTACAAATATATATTTCAAAGCCAACTATAAAGCATAACTCCAACTCAGAATTCCGGCAGAACCGCATTCTCGGACTCAGCCTCCTCTTACTCCTCAAACTCTGCACCAAAATCTACGGAACTAAAAATGGTGTCACAGGTAAGTAAGATCCAAACACCACTAGATAAAAGCATATAAAACTCAAACAATATGCATGAAAGAAAAGCCTATGCACATGACTCGTGTGACGCCCCCAAATCCCCACGCACGGACACAGGGAAATCGAGACGTCCGGATGATGACATCACGGGTCACCACCCTAACGACGAGTGCCAAGTGTGTGTAAAAGTAACAAATGTGCAAAAGAAACATGCAGCGGATAACGAAGTCATATAACTAAGTACCAGAATTTTTCTTAATTTAATACAAAACTATTCAAAACATACATAATAAAATATTACAAACTACAAATATTATTCAAATCCAACAACAAGACATTAACATCCACTCAGAACTCCGGCGGAGCCGCATCCTCGAGCTCAGCCTCATCCTCCTCTTCCTCGATCTCTGCACCAAAATCTACGGTACCAGAAATGGTGCCACAGGTAAGTAAAATCCAAACACCACTAGATAAAAACATATAAAACTCAAACAATATGCATGAAAGAAAAGCCAATGCACATGTCCCGTAAAACCTCATTTTTCCACACACGCCAAAAACCCATTTGGCCCAAAAACATAACCTTTAAAACCAGTCCTCGCCATTATCCCAGATATTGGCCCAAATCAATAAACCATCATTTTCCCAGAAAATGGACCACAAAGCCTCAACACATCCTCGCCATTTTCCCAGAAAATGACCCGTATTCGAAAACCATAAAAACAATCCAATTATGCATGCACCATGATCTCCCCTAGGGATCATTCGCACACTTTGGCTCTGTGCCACACCGCAGGTAACGACTATGCGTGTGACACCTAAACAAGCGATACCCAGACTTGCGCCCAGTGCGTCCCTGGCCAGGCTATCCTCTAGTCCCCGCCACTCTAGGGACCACGAAGTCGACATGACAGCGTTACCGTATTGTGTGATCCGGTCGTCGCCCTACGATGACTCAAGGGATGTCACTCAGTATTATCCACTCTCGAGTGACCAGAGGAGCTTCACCGAGATAATAACTCATCCCGGCTTGGGCTTGTGAGACACACGTACCCGAAATTCCATTTACGCCAACAAAACATAATTTTATCAATTTAAATAAAATGCACGTGCATGCACCATGTAAATGAAATCTCAATGCACAAAACAACCAACCAACCATAAATAAACAATCCAAGCAACTCCGTCCTCAATCCATCCGACCCCCGAACTCCTCGGACTCAGTCCAGAATCAACCAACCAACAACAAATATTTATTGTAAGAGCAAAATATATTTAAATCTAAAAGTAGAGTTTAAAAAATACTTACAGTGCTATATGGTATTTTTTGAAAGCTCGCGGCGTTACAAACGGCAGAGGAAAAGCAACATAATAGTGTATTTTACATTGTGGCCGTGGGTAATAAATTACCCACTTTCGAACGGGGACAAACCAAGGCACGAAATTGATAGGGAAAGACCTTGAAATGTTTATGAAGCTAAGGGAAGTGAGTTTTGGCCGTGGGTGGTGGTGGAAACTGCGGAGGAAGCGGAAAAAGGCCAAATCGGAGTTGAGCTCGTGGGAGCTGCTCCAGCAACGGATTGAGACCGAAAATGGGTGTGTTAGGTCGGCAAGAGGTAGGGGAAGAAGCTGTGAAGAGGTGGTGGCCGAAGGTGGAGTGACGGCGCCGAAAAAGCTCAAAACCTGTGTGGCTTGGAGGAGCTCGTGGCGGCTAACGGTGGCTTGGATGGAGGTGAAACTTGGTGGGGATGTTAACTAGTGGAAGGGGAAGAAAACTGGGTGGGTGGTGTAGGCCACGCTGTCGGCGAGCTGCGGTTCTGGGTTGAGAAAGCAACCGGCGACAGAGAGGAAAAACAGGGCTGGTGCCGTGACTTCCAGCCGTGCGTGGCGGCTAATGGTTGGTCGGATGGCCCTGAAAATTGGTGGTGATGATCTCTGGTGGGAGGGGAAGATTTTGGTGGGGTTGGTGCACTACACGGCGGCAAGACGGTGGCGAACCGGGTGGTCAAAGGGTCGATGACGGGAAGGGGAAAAGGAGCTGGGCGTGTGCGGGAGAGAAGAGAGGAAAAGAAGAAGAAAAGAAAGAAGAAGAAGGAAAGAAAAGGAAAAAAAAATGAAAAAGGAAAAAAGGAAAAAGAAAAAAGAGAAAAGAAAAGAAATGAGTTCCAATCTTCACTCCTGAAACCAAAAACCGATCCGCCGAAAACGATATTAAAAACTGTAAAACGACTAAAATAAATTAAACACCACATCAAATAAATTAAAACCAATTTAAAATAAATAAACTAATATATTAATTAAATTAAAAACAACCCTTCAGTGAAAATACACGTAAAAGCGGGTCATCACAACCCGAAAAACTATATTTTTTTCCACGCACGCCAAAATCCCATTTTGGCCCAAAACATATCCCTTAAACATAACCTCGCCATTATCCCCGATAATGGCCCAAAAACCAGACCGTCAGAGCACTGTAGGCGGGAATTACAGGTGGGACTCTACCACCATCCCTGCTCGCCACCGTCCCTACACGTGCACCGTAGGCGGGAATCACAGGCGGGATTCTACCACCGTCCCTGCTTACCACCATCCCTACGCGTGCCTCTGACTCGAACCAGTTAGTCCAACCGTTCACATATACCATAAATCATTTTTCGCTTATAAGCCCAGTTTCCATTTTACAAACACATGTACATGCATGCAACTACACGAAAAACCCAGTTTTCCCTTTTTAAACATGAACATGTGTGCACTATACAATGCAAATATCAAGGCACAAATATCTCAAACAAATATCAACATCAACCCAACAACTTCGTCATTAATCCATCCGACCCCCGAACTTCTCGGACTCAGTCCGGAATCAACCAACCAATCCAATAATTTATTGTAAGAGAAAAATATATTTAAATCTAAAAGTAGAGTTTGGAAAATACTTACAGTGTTATACGGTATTTTTCAAAAGCTCGCGGAGTTGCAAACGGCAAAGGAAAAGCAACATAACAGTGTATTTTACACTGTGGCCGTGGGTAATAAATTACCCACTTTCGAACGGGGACAAACCAAGACACGAAATTGATAGGGAATGGTCTAAGGATGTTTATGAAGTTAAAGGAAGTGAGATTTGGCCATGGGTGGCGGCGCACGGTGGCGGATCGGACACTTGAAACTAATTTCGGCTTTGGAGAGTGAGGGAGAGTGAGGGCTATACACAACTCCATTGGCCATGAAATTTCTTGGGGAAGGTCATGGTGATGAGAGGAACAATATGGTGTGGTGAAACACCATGGGTGGCCGTGTACGGCGGTGTACGGTGGTGCAACCAAAACTCTAGCTATAGAGACCCATCGGAGAAAAAGAGAGAGTTAGGGGAAAAGAAAGACATTGGGAGGAAGCCATTGATGTGGTGAATCCAATGGTGGTGCTTGGTGGCTGATTTGGCCGTGTATGGTGGCTCAAAGAGGAGAAAAATGCTTGAAGACCCATTTGTTTGGAGGAGAAAAGAGGGAGATTGGGTGGCCGGCTTTGCACACCACCGGCGCAGTAGAGCTCACCGGTGAGGGAGGGACATGCTGGAGGTGGAGGTGGGTCACGGCGGCTGGAGGTGGCGTCGTTTGGGCGGGCTGAAGGATCGGGCGGAGGGAGAGGGGGGTGTTCGGGTTGCACGGGCTGGGGGGGAAAGCAGGGGAGGAAAAAGAAGAAGAAAAAAAAAAAAGAAAGAAGAAGAAAAAAGAAAAAAAAAAAAGAGAAAAGAAAAAGAGGAAAAAGAAAAAGGAAAGAAAGAAAGTGAGATCTAGGCCTCACTTTTGGAAACCAAAAACTAATCCACCGAAAACGATTTTAAAAACATAAAATGACTAAAATAAATTAAACATCACAACAAATAAAATAAAAATCAATTTAAAATACAATAATTTAAAATAAAAGAACTAATATATTAATTAAATTAAAAACACTCATTCAGTGAAAATACACGTAAAAACGGGTCATCACAAATAAAAAAAAAAGGTTATCAAAGCTGTAAAGAAAACAATGTTTTGTAATGATCTCTCCTTATAGAGAGTGTCTCTAGTTTGTCCTATTTATATTCTTGTAATGTTATAGCTTACCATACTCTATATAAGGAGGAAGTAAAATACAGTGCATATGGCAAGGGTAAAATTGGATAGCAGTCCAATGGTAAAGAGCATATATGTCGTGATTTAAGGTTGCTGCATTAGGAAGCTTGTGTGCCATTGGGTTGCAATCATCCAGAATTTTATTTAATAATTGCCGCTTGGTTTGTAAACTTTCAATAGTTGGCTTGAGGTTGACTATTATTTTCAATACGCTGCAAACTGAGTTGAGGGATGAGGTTGAGTTTGGGATGTAATTGAGCATGAGTGAAACAAGTAAGGGGTTTTGTGAAAATATCGACAACTTGCGAGGAAGAAGGAACATGTTGTGTTTGAAGAAGCCCGAGTGTGACTTGTTCTCGAACATAGTGATAATCGACCTCAATATCTTTATTGCGAGCATGAAGCATAGGATTGCAAGTTAAATGAAGGGCACTAAGATTCTCACAAACCAAAGTAGGTGCTTTTAATAGACTAACACCAAGATCACAAAGAAGTGAGGCGAGCCAAGTCAGTTCAGCAGTAGCATAGGCCATAGCCCGATATTTAGCTTCAATGTTGGATCTTGATATTGTACTTTGTTTTTTTGCACACCAAGAGATGCAATTGTTGTCAAGAGAGGTGCAGAAATTGGTAATGGAGCAGCGAGTCTTAGGGCATCCTGCCCAATCAGTGTAAAAAAGGCATATAATTCCATAACTGAGAGACAAAGTTGACATTGAAGGCTAAGTTTGGCTGAGTAACAATGCTCCAATAAGTGAGAGAACAAAGTATGGGTCTGTGCGGAGGAGTCTTTATTTTTCTTAGTCATAGGAGTTGGCATTGGTTGACAATCTTTCATCTGAACACGAATAAGAATATCTAAAGCATATTTGGTCTGAGAAAGTAATAAACTGTTAGTTGTATTAGTCACTTGAATGCCAAGGAAATAATGTAAGGTCCTAAATCTTTCATAACAAACTCATGATTGAAAGCAAGAATAAAATCATTAAGTAAATATGGATTATAACCATTAAGGATAATATTGTCCACATAGAGTAGTAAAAAAATGGTGCCACAATAGAGATGACATATAAACAGTGAGGAATTAGACATGTTGCAACATAAATCTAAAAGAAATGTACTCAAATGATCAAACCATGCATGAGGAGCTCTAGGCCATAAAGAACTCGATGTAACTTGCAAACATGATTAGGAAAGTCCTTGTGAATAAAACCCGGGGGTTGTTCCATTAAAACGGATTCATTTAAAAAAATCATGTAAAAAAGAATTTTTGACAAATAATTGGTAATATCCCATTTTCAAACTAAGCGATGGTAAGGACAATATATAGATAGTACCTGGTTTGATAGGGGAGAAGGTTTCTAAGTAATTAGCTCCATCGATTTGATGATTTATGAGTAATCAACTCCATCAACTTGATGATAATCTTTTGCCACTAATTGAGCTTTAAGGCGGTCAAGGGAGCCATCCGATTTGAGTTTGGTTTTAAAGACCCTTTTACTACCAATGATATGCAAGTTGGAGGTATGGAAGACTAAAGTCATGTATTATTTTTGTGAAGAACATTTAATTCATTGTTCATAGCTTGAAGCCAGCCTTCATGTTCGAGGGCAGAATAGAAGGTCTTAGGCTCATGGGTATTGGGTTTTTGCTCATTTGGCTTTAGTCCAACATTGGTGAGGAATAAATAAGGAGCAAAGTCTAAGGCTTATAAAAGGAGGTTTAGCCTTCTTGGTCAAGTGCACCAGTCAAAAATTTATCTAGTAGTTTTTTATTTTAGTTAAATTTATCTGTTGGCCTTTTTTGTAAAAAGGGAAGAGGTGAGAATTAAAATTTTGCTAGTGGGGAAGCTTTGTGGGTATATTTGGAGTGAGGAGAAAAATTGTGTTGATTATAACAATTTTTCACATAGTGAATTTTTTTTTCTAGGTCTAGTTGTTTTTCTCCTGTTTTGGAAGTTTTTCACTTAAAATCTTATATTGTTATTATTTCTCTATTTTTCTTGATATTTCTACATAGGGTAAATCCTAGAGGGCGAACTTGGGAGGTCCAAATTCCCAACAAGTGGTATCAGAGCCTAGGTCCTTTTGGTGGGGTGTAGCTTTGGTGTGGTATTGTGGATACTACTGTTTAGGGAGGTTCTGTCTAGGAGATTGAAATTTAAGTGAGACTATTGTAACCCTCTAAACTTTCTTGGGAACTTACTTAGTGAGTACTATTCATTTCTACAGTAAAATTCATCGAGGCCCTATCAGGAAGTAGAGCTTCAAATCCTATCAAATTTGAGGTGGAGAAATTTGATGGGTAGACCAACCCCTGAAGTCAACAGTGATACTAGCGATTGATGAAACGGCTAGTTTAAGAAGCAAGTTTAGCAAGAGACTTTAAGTCAGCAAATGGAGATACTAGCAATGAAGCTAATGTTGTGTCTCTCTCTATAGAAGACGATCTCTTTTGAAAATGGACATGTACATCCTCATGGCATGCCACTAATTCCCAAAGTTGCTATGATAGAGAATGTGTTAATATTAGTGAGTTCACAAGTTTGCTCACAGGCATTGATTTGGCTTTGATGCAGGACGTGTCGTGGAAATTCATGTCGATAGCTGATGAACTTCAAGGAAAGCCAAACATGGAAGTTATACCATAATTTTCAATAAGGTTGTTTTCAACATGTGTCAAAGTGAAATGATTGAAATTGGTTTATTCTTAGTGGGTATGCTTTTATAATGGAGTATGATAGCAAAACCTATGAAGATTTTCATTGAGATGGAGCGTGGCTGTGGGACCAACAAAGTTGCAATGTAGAGATTGTTGAGTTTTTGTTCATTCGGCTCTAGTCCTACATTGGTGGGGAATAAAGGAGGAGCAAGTCCAAAGACTATAAAAGGAGGTTTAGCCTTCTTGATCAGGTGTACTAG
The DNA here is from genome assembly GCF_018687715.1 of Carya illinoinensis. Classification (NCBI taxonomy): domain Eukaryota; kingdom Viridiplantae; phylum Streptophyta; class Magnoliopsida; order Fagales; family Juglandaceae; genus Carya; species Carya illinoinensis. The sequence continues at coordinate 25,423,150 of NC_056754.1, read as the reverse complement.
TTAAAAGCTTATCTATTAATTTTAGTTAAATTATTTTGTTGGCCTTTTTTGTAAAAGAGGAATAGGTGAGAGTTAAAATTTTGCTAGTTGAGAAGATTCATGGGTGTATTTCGGGTGAGGAGAAAAATTATGTGATTGTAATAATTTTTTACATAGTGAATTTTCTTATATGGATTTGATTGTTTTTCTCCTGTTTTTAGAGTTTTTTAAGTAAAATCTTATATTGTTATTATTTCTTTATTTTTCTTGATATTCTTGTAAATGGTAGATTCTAGAAAGTGAATTTGGAACGTCTAAATTTTTAACAATGAGGAATGGGTAAAACATCATGAATGTGAGCGCATTTTGGATTTAGTTTATGTTTACCCATTTTGGTGACAAAGTGTTTCGGGTGTCGATTGCAAATATGTGGGAGGCTCAGGTAACGGATCAAGAGTGGTTTGATTATGTGCATGAGAAGGAGGGATGTTAGTGCTTGACGGTGCCACGTGGAGGCTATTAGTATTAGAAAGATGATAGACTACTAACCACTTAACAATTTGTTTACAACTTTATATTAAAGTAATATATTTTTTAAATTTTAATTTGACTTTTGTTTTGATTTGATGGATTTAAATATTAAAAAAATATTATATCATTCAAAGTGATAAATTGGTTGTAAAGGTATCACTTCTCTTAGTGTTAAGATGTGCCATAGTTGTTAGTGGTTGGTGGGCATGCAACAATGGGGAGGGAGGTGATGACGTGGAAGGCATATTAGCACCAACAGGTGTAGTTGTCACTAAGGGAAAAAAAGTCAAATTTACTTTTTAAAGGAATGAACCACATATATCGACTGAAATCATTAATTAAAATTACAGAGTAGGAAAATTTATCAATTAGGAAAATTTATCAATAGAATTAACGGGAGAAGGACCCAAAGATCACAACGAATTTTTTCAAGAAGCCCAAACCTTTTTTAAGAAGATATTAAAGGTAAACGACTTGTTTTGCCAAGTTGACAACCATCACATAGAGAAAATGGCTTATTTGGGCCAATTATTTTTATTAAACCAAGAGATTAAAGAGATTGAATGGTTGCAGCTTGAGGATGCCCAAGTCATTGATGCTAAAGATGCTTGTCCACAGCTTGAAAGCGCACTTAAAAACGAGCTTCCGGGGAGGTGGCTAGGGTATACAAATTACCTCGCCTGTGGTCTGTCATCAGTGTTCTATTGGTATTCCTGTCCTTCATTGTGAATCCAACGCTAAAAAACTCACAATTAATAGGATAATCAGTTGTTAATTGCCCAACGGAAAGTAAATTTTTTTCAAGATCAAGGACTAGTTAACCATTATCAAGTTTAATAGAGTTTGGAGGATTACCAACAGTGGTTTCACCAATTTAAGTGTTCGGCAACATTATACCATTGCCGACCATGACGTGATCACAACCATGATAGGGGCGTAAGTTTTGTAATATACCTTAGTGTGCAATCATATGTGCCGAGGCCCTGAATCAACCATCCACTCTTCGTCTGCCCCATTGGATGTTGTCATTGCTGCCAATGCTTGTGGAACTTCATCTTGGAAAGCTTTGTCAAACCAATGCCAGCATTGAAGGGCTTCAAGCCTTCATGTCCTTTTTTCCACAGATCTGGCAAGTCACTACACAATTGCTAGCATGATTTTGTTGGGGCTGGCCAGAGCTGTTGTTGGGCCGAGATTGTTAGGGATGGAAGTTGGAACCCTTGCCTTGGAAGAAAGATGTTGCTGCGAGTGAAATTTCTGGAAACTCCCCTGCCGTGGTCGTGAGTCACATTTTGGATGTTGGTTTTTGTTCGAGTAGAAAGCAACATGAGCAGTAGTCTCAGTTTCATTCAGGGTAAGGCATGTTTCATAACTTTGAAGGAGAGGGATAATTTCTGCACATGAGGACATTGGAGGTTTTAACATGGCAGCGGTGAAGGGCTCATATTTTGGACCTAAGATGTTGGGAAGAGAGAAGACTTTGTTTCGATCATGGAGAGGGGTTCCTATGTTTGCTAATTTGTCACAAATGCTCTTAAATTTGCATATGTAATCATGTAGAGAAACATCAGAAGTCTTACGCATGTAACAGAGTTGTGCTGTAGTTGAAACTGGCGCTCTTGGGAAGCTTGGGCATATGCTTCCTTAAGTGCTTGCCATACTTGTTCTGTAGTTTCCAGCCCAATGACCAGACCTAAAGCTTCTTCAGTCAATTGGCTCTAAGAAGTCTGTCCAACCATCTCCATTTATTGTACTCGGGATTAATTTGAAGTTGCCCATCACAGGAACCTTCAGGACATGAGATGACTTGAGCAGGGGCGGAGAGTTCCCCTGTGAGTAAGCTGACAAGGTCTTGTCTCTCGGCCAAGCCTATAATTTGTTCCCTCCAAAAAGAGTAGTTGTCTTGCTTTAAATGCAAGGTCAAAAAATTTCCCACATTAACTAAGTGAGAGGCCATGAGGGACAGAGAGTTTTGACCAGAGAGAAGAAACCCAAAAAAAAAAAAAAATGAGGCAAAAGGAAGGATCAAAAGGAAGTGAGCCTCTGGCTCTATGATAGCATAAAGCAAACAATGTTTTGTAATGATCTCTCCTTATAGAGTGTCCCTAGTTTGTCTTATTTATATTCTTGGAATATGACAGCTTACCATAATCTATACACGGAGGAAGTAAAACAGAGTCCATATGGCAATAGCAACATTTGGAGAGCAGTCAAATGATATAACGAGCATACATGCCGTGATTTAAGGTTGCTGTATTAGGAATCTTGTGTAATGTTGGGTTGCAATCATCCAGGATTTTCTTCAATAATTGACGCTTGATTGGGGAACTTTCAACCGTTGGCTTGAGGTTGACTATTATTTTCCATAAGCTGTATGTGGATTTATCAATCAAATACTGGAAGGATTCGTGGTTTTTGCATCAGAGAGCATTTTACACAACCTTAACACAGACTGTAGCAGAATTAAATCCACATAAATTGAGGGGTTCTTTTAAAAACGTACACAATGAAAAGAAAAACACCTATGTTCACCTTTTCTTTCCTACAGGAAGATATCCTTCTTTTGATCTCAGGTTGCTACACTAGCTATTCATGATCAGACAGAAGGCTGATTTGGTCTTTTTTGGATAAGTTGATTTGGTCTTTACAACACGGCAAAGCCATCTTCAATCATAAACATTGAACCATACAATTGAATTCAAAGATTCAACTATAACAGATACTAATATGGAGGACTTGATCTTGTTCATATATAGATATCAAGATTATGTTGACACACAGACATCGATGTGTTTCAGTTGATTTGTGTGGAGGCAACTCTTACAGTTTAGTACAAACGAAGTAACAAGAATTTCAGCATTCAAACTTTTTTTTATTGTTACTCTCAATAATATAAATGCCCACAATCAAATACAGAAAATGGATAGAACTTCATAAGGAAACTAGATCTCATGTATAATGTCAATAAGCAATTTCATTCCTAATTCTATCCATCATAAAATGCGGGCCGGGAAGAGATGGAATAAAAAGAAGGTATCAAAACTTCTTTGATCACAAGGGCACAAGATTCCTCAACATCAAGAAAGGCATCATAAATAAATCACATAATCTACTAATCAAAAAATAAGTCGCAAGGTCTCAATCTGACCAAAGCAACAACACCTGCAAGTGCCTTCAAGCTTGGAACTCAATCTAACACTGGAACCTAGATGTGCCCATAACTTTCCCTGCAGAAGTATTTGAAATTAAGAAACGCATCATAAATGAATCACAGGAGCCACAAAATAGATGTGAAACCTTCAATTGGCTTATAATAATGCTGAAAATGATTTCCTAATTAAACATAACCAACCTGTTTAGAATATTTTATCCATTAATTGCACTGTATTTTAGCAATTAAATTCTTAACGAATCATCTCTACCCAGAAGGAAAACAAAGGGAAGAGGAAAAACAACACAAAATTATCATGGATTTGACCACTTAGTCAAGAAAAATCATAATATACGCCAAGCACGAAAAATGGGATTCAAGGGTAAACCTGGCTCAAGGAAATATGGGACTTCGTTAGGAATCAAATGCCAACAATCTTGAAAAGAATGAAGCTGAGAAACCCGAAGAATACGAGGAGGAAAAGGTAATCAATGAAGACAAATAATTTCGTTGATCCGTGATTCCACTTCTTGTGCTTGCCCTTGTGGATGGCGGTGGTCTTCTCGTCCTTGGATTCGTCTAGCGCTTCCAGTTTCGCCATTTGGCTCAAGTTACAGGCTTTTTCGGGTGGGGGATCTGAAATTCCAAGGGAGGGTTGTGGGTGAGCTAGATTTTGCAGATCCGGGCTTCTTAGAGGACTCACATCCGTATCATTATTTCCATCCCTATAATTTAACTTAAAATTATATTTTTTTAATTTTTTTTTAAATTTTATTCATCTTCTAAAAACCTTCCACATCCCATTTTCCATCTCTATCTCTATTCTATTAAATAATATTTTTCTATTCTTTTTTTATTACTTTTTTCTCTCTCTTCTATTTACAATTTTAACTACTAACTCTTTTGTCTTATTATCTTTTTTTTCAAATATCAATTTCTATTAAATTTTTTTACGGTTTTGACTATCAAATATAGTATTTTTTTAACCAGAATTCGTATTATAAAAATAGTAATTTTTTATTTAATTAGTGAATTTTCTAATGTGATGGTCATATTTTATTATTTAGTATTCTTTATTCGTTCTTTTAAAATTTCTACTCACGTATTAAATATAAAATTTAAACTCATTTTTTTAACGGTAACATTTTTTGTCTTTTCTCAAACGGTAACATTTTTCGTCTTCTCTTAAACGGTAACTTTTTTTGTCTTCTCTCAAACGGTAACATTTTTCATCCTATGTGTAACGGTAACTTTTTCCTCCATAAATACGCATATTGCTAACATTCACTCTCACGAACTCTTCTTTATGTTGATCTATAGAACCGAATTTCAATAGTCTCCCATGATCTCTCACTTCTTTCATCAAATGGCTCGTACTTTTTTTTGCAAATTGTTGACATACGTATCCTCTGAAGACGATAGCGATGTTGTTCTTAATGAGGAGGCCGATGGACAATCATCGAGACATCGTAATAATCGCCAACGTCGTAAGTTTATTCGGCGTGATCATATTGAGGGGCACGAGCGGCTATTTCGCGATTATTTTGCAGAAAATCCAGTATATCTCTCGAATATATTTCGAAGGAGATTTCGGATGAGCCGTCCCCTATTTCTTCATATTCTAAATGAGGTAGAGTCTTACGAGCCGTACTTCGTCCAGAGAAGAGATTCCGCTGGAAGACTCGGTTTATCTTCTATGCAAAAGATAACTGCAGCACTTAGAATGATAGCATATAGGGTGACTGGAGATTTTATGGATGAATACATACGTATTGGTGAAAGCACCGCAATGGAGAGCCTGAAAAAATTCTTTGAGACAATAGTAAGTGTTTTTTCAGATGAATATCTACGGTCTCCAAATGCCAACGATATTACCCGATTGCTTGCTGTAGCTGAACAACGAGGATTCCCAGGAATGCTGGACAGCATTGACTGCATGCATTGAAAGTGAAAAAATTGTCCCGCAGCCTGGAAAGGTATGTACTTTGGCCATATTCGTGAACCCACTATTATTTTAGAACCAGTTGCTTCATATGATCTCTGGATATGGCATACATTTTTTGGTATGTCTGGTTCACATAACGACATTAATGTTCTAGAGAGATCTTTTATTTTCACGGAACTTGCCCAAGGGCGTGCTCCTCTAGTTAATTATACAATCAATGGCAATGACTACACTATGGAATATTACCTTGCTGACGGTATTTATCCCAAGTTGCGAACTTTTGTGAAGACGATTCCGTCACCAAGAGGGAATAAGAAGAAAAATTTTGTGAAAGCACAAGAATCTGCAAAAAAAGATGTCGAGCGTGCATTCGGGGTTCTTCAACAACGATTTGCTATCATTCTTGGACCTTCCCGAATGTTCAAAGTGAAGGATCTAACAAATATAATGAAAGCATGTGTTATTCTACATAATATGATCATTGAAGACGAGCGTGATGATAGTGAGAGTCTGAACATTGAGTATGATTAACTTGATGATGATCTCCCGGAATTGTCGCGTAATCATACAAATGAGCTTACGGACTTCATCCAGCGTTATCATCAAATTATAGACAGCTCAGCGCATAATCAGCTTCAAGAAAATCTAATTGAATACCAATGGTTATTATATTCCCAACATTAGTCGCGGTCGCGTTATATTCTATTATTTCCACCAATGTTATTTTAAACTATGTTTGAATTAATCTGCTTTGCATTTGTAATTCCTTAATATTAGTAGTGATTATATTAATTGTAATCAAGTTTGTTGTCGTATTTCTCTGAGTATAATATGGGGATTATTCGAGGTAATTTATCAAGATGTCTGAATTTGTTACATCCAATTTACTTGCACAAAAATATCAATTTATACAATAATCAAAAGTACAAAAAAATTGCAATTTTACTTTTTACACATATATCATTATCCGAAACTAAATAAATATCAAATACATAAATATAAAATCAATCCGGTCCTTGGGCATGACTACGTCTCATGATGATTTCCCTCTGGAGTTGCTCGAAATATAGCCGCTGTATTTCTGGCATGACACTCACATCTATCATCATAATGCGCTGATCTGATTCCTTTTTCGCAAGCTCCACTTTCTCAGCCTCCAACCTCAGCCTTTCGTCCTCTTGACGGATTTTACTTTGCTCTTTTGCAGCTTCAATTTTAATCTTCTCTACCTCCAACCTCATTCTTTCATCTTCAAGACGTAATTTTTTTTCCTCTTTCCCCTTGTCATATTCCATCTTCTCGGCCTTCAGGCGATAAAACTCTTTCTCCTGAGCGCGTGACTCCTCTAACATAGTATATTTCATCTTTCTGAGTTGGAAATTTTCTTCTGCTTGCTTGCCTTGAGCCTTTCGTTTTCCTTTTTCAGCTTTCCTTTCCATTAGTCGGTCCAATTCAATAACCTCATTCATTCGGGGATGGGGACATCGTCTTCCTTCATTTTGGATCCTCCTTTGTGGCGCGCCAAATCCATTTAGGTTGATCCTTCAACAGGTGCCAACAATGCTCGAACTGAAAGGTACATTTTTCTAACGATTGGTACATAATCTTTGCCTTGTCAAACTTACATGTAAACAAATAAAATTCATGTTAAACCAACTTTCACAAAAAATAATGCGAACGTAAAATACTAAGAGTAACAAAATTCTACCTTGTCTTGGTCAGTCATGCCACTTTGATTTAACCCTTCAATTTGAGCTAGTTTCGTACAAAATTTATTTGTGGCCTTTTAGATAACTGACCACCGATGTATTAGAAACTTTATTGTCCTCTCATTTGTGGTTTCCTTATATTGCTGAAAGTACTCAAAGATTTTTTCCCAAAGTTGGGAGTGTTTTTGATTTGTTCCTTGGACAGCATCAAGGCTACAATTTAGCCATGCAGAGACAAGTAACTTGTCTTCTTCAGGGGTGAAATTCGCACCCCTGACTGATTTCCTAACGCCGATAGACTCATTAGGGGGTAGGGGTGGAGAGTCACCAAGAGTCATAGGGGAGGATCCACTTTGCCCACCGTAAGTGGGCTCGAGTTGAGGATCTTGACTAAGGAGGTTGGTGAAGTACATATGTCCAAGGTCTTGTGAATCCATCTCTAAAAAATTGTTTAAATGTTAGAACCAACAAGTTTGGGTCGGGGTCAAGGTCATTGGCTCAGAAACCGATTGGTGACATAATGGAAATTTGGCCACCCACTCATGGCTACAACGTCCGGTTGCCACTACTTGATGGCCGTCCGGGTTACCTAACCATTGAGGGAATGAAACAAATTTATGAAATGCGTGCCAAGTCCAAAACATCATCACAACCGAGTTCGATTAGTTTCCACAAGCCAATTGTATTACAACATAACAAGCAAACAACAACCAAACAACATGCAAATCATAAAAATTCAAGAAATAAGAGCATCCCCATCTGGTCTAAATAATATGTAGATATATATTTATAAATGTGGCTCAGAATGGTGTAAATATTGACAGCATGCGTAACAAAGTTGCCAAACATCAAATGGCTGCAAAACCCCACCCAAACCCCGATTGCCTTTTGTGGAAAGTACCACAAACTGCAATATGTCCATCTAGGTGGAGATTACCACGCCATATTGATGGGACCCCATTAACACTTGTGAAACAACAACAACTAAACACCATCATCATTGCCTAATAATACTCCCCCTTCCCCAACAGATCCGAAACACTGCAATGGACCCAATATGATGTTAATCACAGCCTAATTAACACTTGCATGAACTTTTGTGAAAAAATAAAATTTTTAATAATGTATAATATGATATAACAGTTAGCTTTTAGGTATATTTGATATTAAGCAAGGACCCCACGATTAAAAAAAGCCTAAAGATTCATTAGATTGGCAATAAAAAGAGAATATATGCTAGATGCCAGTGGACCCCACAATAAAATATGGTTTTCTAGCAACAAAGAGGCTTTGAATCCGAATCTAGTATGTTGATATTAATCCATGAATATAACTGCATGTGTATCCAGCATATCACATGCTTAAACTAACTATAAGAGTAAACCATGCATCCAATTAAATAGTCCAAGTTATGACATAATGGAGGAAACGAAGATTGCATGAAAGGGGGGACAAATAACTCAGGGTCTAATAGTTTAGCACAATAAATATTCTATCATATTTAGTACAATTAAAGTTGCAATCTATTTCGAAGGAGAAATGTGACAATTTGGACAAGAGAGAGTTTAACATTAAAATGGCAAAATAGACTACAATGGGTCTGCACAGACCAACCCATTAAAATGGCATTCAAAACCAACAGCTTTAACACCAACAATCAACAACCAAGTCTTATTTCAACCATCCATTACAACTAAGTTCAAAATGATAAAGCTCCATATTGTCACAACTACAATGAGTCTGCACAGACCAACCCATTACAAGTATATATAGAATAGTACAATCAACCAAAACATATGGACTGAGTAGTCATGAAAGAAAAGAAATGGCAATGTGTATCCAAGTGCAAGAATAAGGTTTAGATATCCAGCCCCCAATAGATAGATACTAAATTAACAATCTCACCCTACTTGGTACACCTAAATGAGATATCAAATATAAAAAAAGGAGCTAATATTGCACGACATCAAGTCATATTATTCATCACAAAAAATCTCAGTGCAGTTCCACCACAAAACTCAGTACAATGCCAATACAAGTTGAAGATTTATCAACTTGCCAAACCCAGAGCTGAAATATTAAACTACAGAAACATGGGTTGCCAAAAAATTCCTTGCTATTGCAGTGTTTTTGAGCAGAAAATTCCTAGCTATTGCAGAAAAAATTTCAGCCCCAAAGTCCAACAACTATTTCGGTCCTTCAACAGATCCCCATCCCCATATGTAATCTCATAGCAATGGTAATCAAAACTTACAAATTCAGAGCAACCCAAATCGAAGCAACAATTTCAGAGTAACCCAAATCCAAACTCAATCGGGGACATCAAGGATTTTGAGCAAGAATAGCTAGGGTTTTCAGACTGTAATACATGGCAATTTGATCTATATTTTTCGCAATAATCAATCTCCAAATACATGCAACCATGGAGGGAACCGAGTGAGGGATATGAAATGATAATGCAGAAGCTCGGTGGCCAACCATGGAGGATCCCGATTGAAACAAAGCCCAACCATTTTTAGATGCCGAAACTCAAAATATGCAAGAGAGAATATGAGAATCCGGCCATGGAGGAAACCGAAAGGGAAGAAAATCACTTACAATTGCTCGAAGACTTGCTCGGATGGCAAGGGAGGAGGTGAAATCGTAACAGCATCCAACTGTCCAGAGCAAGAACCACGGGATAAGAGAGAGAAAATCAAATTTGGGGATGTACAGTCGATGCACAAATATGGATATTTACTGTACAAATCAGAAACCCAAACCCCATTTTAGGGAATGGGATGAGGAGCCAAATTGGAGAAAACCCTATAATTTTCCCCAAATTATAGGGAAAGTATCGGTATGGGGATACTGATGGAGATGCTCTTAGGAAAATATCGATAATTTTGCAATGCTTACGACTTTTTGTTTGTCAGTGAGGCCACGTGTGCAGTATATTGGGCCTTAGGCCCATGAAACTCCTGGGCGTGCAATAAGACGAGTAAGTCTTCATTGGAAATTTCCATTTTTTTCTACCTGTTACATGAGCTCCAGTGGAAATTTTAGGATTGATGGACTTCCAAATTCCAAACACTTTAAATAAGAGCATAATACAGTTAAGAGTTGCAAATATCTCATGAGTGATGAAATTATATTGCTTTCATGAGGGAAATAGTCCTTGAAGTTGAAGAGCTGGTATACATGGAGACTGAATACACAACATATCCTTGCAAAAAATTCTAAGCTTATATAATATGTTGTTTTACATTATTAAATTGTACAAAAGGTTTGTCCCAAATTCTTCCCCCCTCAAAAAGTATAGAAAGAAGAAGAAGAAGAAGAAGAAGAACATAATGTATAACGACTGAGCGGAGTATACAGCAGCAACTGCAGAGGCAGGTCTTAGGTATGAGTCCATCTATTTGCATTTTGCAGTTTCACATTGCCACTGTCAGGCTTCCAGAATTAAGTGTGATATTGTAGACCCACTCCTTTTGATTGCTAAAACTGTCATCATGCTATCATGCTTTCCAATTCATTTACTCCTAGCAAAACACCAAAAAAAAAAAAAAAAAAACTTGCACATTAGCAACGTAGGATGTAGGACGGACATAATATCGCAAAAGATGTTTATTTTCTTGGGTAGGTCATATTGAGAAAGATGTTTATTGCAAGTTAAATCTTGGATCTCTCTGCCCCTAACCCACCAAAACCAAGATTTTCTTCCATTTTGGCAAATGGCTGCAATGGGGTTGGTGTTCAAAGAGTCCTGAGAATATGTTGTTCAGATCTTGCCAGGAAAATAAAACAATCCAATGTCTAGGTTAACTGGACACAAGACCCAATGTGAATGTGCTACGAGAATCCATGGGTTCTCCCCCATGTGGCTTCCATAGACAAATTTAGCCTCAAATAAATTTCTCATGCAGGCCCTAGAGGAACTCTGTAACAGTAGTTAGTTGTTGTACCTTAGGACTACTGGATGAAGAAGGGTTTGCTTCCACTGAAGCCTCAGATATTCGTGCTTCTGATTTCTCATTTGAATAACTACACAGGAAAAAGGTATCCGGTGTTAGAGAAAGAAGTCTACAAAAACACTTTTAGTCCTACTATACTGAGGAATGAATCATAAACAAATCAGACTTATCAAAAAATTAAAAGAAATAAACAAATAAGAAAATGCTCATTTAATTCATTTATCGCTTAAACAATTCAGATGACCTAATTGTATTGGATATGTTGAAAGTTTTACTACCATAAAATCAAATCAGGTCTTGGAACATGTAGAGAGGGTACTTGCTTGGAAACCTCCACTGGTGGGCAAGTTCAAATTAAATTTTGATGGAGCTGTATTTCACCACACTTCATCTGCTGGAATAGGGGCTACATTAAGGGATGATAAGGGTAAAGTGTTAATGGCATTGATTAGAAGAGAAGTGGGTGAGTTTGAAGTGGATGAGATTGAAGCCTTAACTGCTTCACGTTTGCAGATGATTTTTCATCTTGGTATAACTAGTTTAATCGTGGAAGGTGATTTTTCATCAATTATTGAAGCTGTAAGTTCTAATGGAACAAATCTCACTACACTGGATCCTTTGATTTTGAAAATTCAGATGTTGGTTAGAAGATTTCAGGATTATGAGATTACTAAGGTTGGTCAATAGGGTAATGAAACTGCTCATTTGCTTGCTTGTCATGCCAGGAGGTTGGAAGATACAGTTCAATGGTGGCACCAGTGCCCTGATTTTATTAAGTCTTGTGTATTATTAGATGCTGCAATGGGACTGTTTTATGTTGTATTTGGCTCATTTTATATGAATGAACCCTGTTTCTTATAAAACATAAGAAAAAAAAAATTTCTGATGATCTAATAATGTGTGGTCCACATCATGGAAAACAAATTTCCAAACTGAACAAGATGGAAACCACAAAGTTGAAAAAGGTTGATGATAGGTATGTGATGCAGAATAAGAGACAAAATAATCACAGATTTCTGTTCAGTGTATAATGTAGAAAAGAAAAGGTGTACTTTAAATGGCTGCAAATGGAATAATGACAAAAGTTACCATACAAGCGTACTCAACAGGATATAATAGATATATTTAGATACTTACGTTGACAGTATGGTAACCCAGATGAGCTCCACACAGTCTACCCAAAGAAGCCTTTGTTCAAGAGGGATAAGACCATAGGTTATCAGATGGGCAAATGGCCAAAGCTTCCACCCTGCCTGTAAAGTGAACCATAAAATTAAGTAATGTTTCATGACACATATGCATTGAATACAAAATTTGCTGCAATTCAATCCAATCTATGTTGGACAGAACCCAAAGGAATGAAATTTCAATCATCTTAAGAATGGTATGTAGATACCAGTTAATAAACTTCTAGCTTATACTTCTTAGAACATTTGACCAATTATTTTTTCAAAACAAAATAGAAAAGAAATTTTGAGTATCGCCATGCAACATATTTACATGGGTCTTTATACATAAATGGACTTCAAAGACTGCTCAGTGAGAGTTGGTGAAGTACTTAGCAGAAAGAGTGTGAGAAATTTGAAGATCCCTTAGGCACAAAAGGAAAAGAGCGACATTTGCATTCAATACATAGGTCTTAAAACTATAGCCAAAGTTAAGGTCGGCAGACCCACAATTATTTTAAAGATGATAAATATTTTATTTCACAAACTAGATAACAACCAAGGAAACAAACTGTTGATCAGACACAATCTAAAGACACTCAAAAAGTGTAGAGGAAAACTAGAGTGGTTTCTTACAGTAAGCATGGGCCAAAATGTAGTCTTCAGTTCATTAAAAATATTGGTTGGAGATTCAAAACGCAAGAACCCCAAAACCACAAAATAGATGCTGTTCCAAACTGCTGCCCACACTGTTTGGTCAAAGGCAACTTTAGCAGGGACCACCCACCAATCTTCGAATGGAAAAAGAGCCTGAAAACCAAAGTAAACGATTACAGCCATCCACAGAAAATCAACAGATAAACCAACTGACCAAATATTAATCACAATTATCACCTCACAAAATTGGTAGTAATAATGAGAAAGGGACCCGTGGAGAGTAAACCCAACAAGGCCCGATCTGAACATACGTGTCCGGTCAAACTCAAACAGAGGCTTTCCTTCATAACACTGAAAATTCAGAAGGAAACAACTAAAGAATCAATCAAAGTATATATGACCAGGACAAATTATTTAAGATAATCTCCTTCAAGCACATACTTGGGCGATCCAATCTCCTAGAGAATACACAATCCCACTTATTGCCATTTTGGCTAACACAGGGTTTGCTTTGAGAGCTTGTTCGTAGGCAATCCAATTGTGTTCGGGTGCATACCTTAGTACCTCATAAAGGGTCCATCCCTGAGAAAATTAAAACAAAAAGTTGGTCTTGACAGGCAAGATACACTGACTGAAAGAGGCAACTTTGAAATTTATTAATGGAAAACAGCATGAAAAGCGAACATTAGCTTTCAAAAGTTATCTAATCAATTTGATGATTACATTTGTCTGTCAATCTTATTTTTGGGCAAAATTTCCCATAAATGGAAATTGATTTCTGCAATATAGAAATCTATTACATTTAAACGGTTCCTAATCTCCCATGACAAAGAACATAAGTATGCTTCAAAAACAAATTGATATCCAGGAAAATAATTAACTAAAATAATATCGCATATATATGTGCTCGTATGAAAAAAAAAAAAACCGTAATTGACAATTCAAAGCTATTTTACAAACCAAAAGTGATAAAAGCATAAAAGTATCATCAGCATCTATGCAATTAACTATGCAATAGCCGATTCTCATAAATACCCATGGCCAAAAAAGGAGCGAGGAAAAATACAAGCAAAATTAACAATAGAAATCACTCACGTGCCAGTAATCATAGTCAATGGTGAGCAACTTGCTAACGGCGAAGGTCCCAAATCCTAGAACAATAGAAGCATTGATAGCTTTGCTAACCAACCTATCAAAATCATCATCCTCTTCTCTCCCCTCAGAAGTAGAAAGAGGCTGAAGTTCTTCAGACCCATTTAGTAACAACCGGCTTTCTTCATCCTCGACAATATTAAGATTCTCCTTCACCGGAACAACCTCTCGGTCCTCAGTGACCGACCAAATGACACAGCTCCTTTTACGGGTGGTTGAAAAGCTGAAATTGCTTGATGGGTTGGACTTGGTGAAGACTTGGGCGGAGAGAATAGATGGAGGAAAGTTAGGCCTCTGGGATTCTGCAATGGATTTGGTGAGTGAAGGGAGTTTATGGGCGGTGATGCTAAGAGTAGCCATTGAAAATGGCAAGCCACAGAAGAGAATAGAAGGGAAGGGGAGAGAGGAGAGAACTTTAAATAAATACTGAATAATATGAATAATGCTTATCAAGCTATATAATTATACACGGCATTCATTATTGAAGTCCCGTTTCCTTTTTAAACTGATTTTCTTTTATTTTTAATTGAATTCTCATTTGCTTTTACAGACGAGATAACATTATTTGAAATAAAAATAAAAATTTAAATAAAATCTTATTGAATTATATTTATTTAATATTATTTTTTATTTTATAATTTGAAAAAGTTAAACTATTTATATTATTTTGTATGAAAATTTAAAATAATAATAATAATAATGTGAGATGAGATGAAAAGTTTTATGAAACAAACGAAGTTTAAAATTTTTAACTATTTTAATTTTGCCAATAGTTTTAGTATTATTATTTTTTTGAAAGTTTTAGGCTGTGATGAATAGTAAAAGTGTTTCATTTGATCTTATTTGATCATTATAATTTTATCAAATTTTTATATAAAATATAATAAATAATTCAACATTTTCAAATTCTAAAATAATATTATTATAAATTAATATTTTAATAATATTTTATTCAAATTCTAACTTTCATTTAAAATTATTTCATTTCATCTTACTATTCAAATCACAATTTAATATTATTACCATATAGGCTATTGTTAATTCTTATTTATTAAAAATTGTTTGAGCTTTAAATCTATACAAGAACACTTCTTTCATGTTTAAAATCTATTTAACATAAATATATATATATATATATATATTATTTATAGATTGGATTTATAAGTAGAATAATTAAGATTCTTATTATTTTTATTTTAAAATTAAAATGCATCTGCTTCATATCTTAATTTTTTTTTTTCAAATATAAAATCTCCATAAGGAAAATATTTTAATACGTTTTTTTTTAACAATGTTTTTTATTTTTAAAATTTGAGTAGGAAAGATGTCTATGCAAACACGTCCCCTATTTTAAAAAAGTTGCGTCTCCTTTGGGAACATCGAGCGAGCAATACAACCTTACTTTTCTCTTAGTTTTTATGGAGCCACGTCCGTCTCAACCTGCCGCTATGAAAGACAGTCAATACGTAGTTGCACGTTACAAAACTTGTCTTCTCTATCTGTTAAGAACTCTGTTGATTGTGGGAATGATAAGGTTGGGTTGCTGTGTATCTCATGAAGATGATGGAATAAATGAACAAGTGCTCATGAAATGGTAAGAAGCAATGCGCGCCAACTGTTTGGTAAATTGCAAGTGAAGAGAAAATAGAGTGTATTGTTACGGGAGTGCTTCGAGGGCTCCCAAACCTCCTTGCAATATTTTTCTAACAAATTCCAAATTCTTCAGATCCTAACAATGCTCCATTTTCTTACCTTTATGCGCTGCCTCTAACAGAATTGAGAAAACTCTAGTCTGACCCGTAACACTTGCTAACAGGTAACAGTTTGAACACACCGTTTGGAAGACTCTTCCAAACGTTGCGTTTCTACAATTATTTAAACGGTGCATAGCACCTTACATAATAAAAGCTACAGATTACTAATACCAAACGACTCCAGTTCAGCCAAACGGTGGCCTCTATACGACGTTGCCCCTTTCTTTAATTCTTCTTCATTTCTCCCTTCAGCCCGACAGTTCCAAACCACTTCCACTTCAGTTCATCTTCACTTCTTTCTTCTAGTGGCTTCTAAACCCTAACATTCTCTCCCTCTTCAAAAAACCTTGCCCACAAGGTGTGGGTATAGGCTTTGAAGCTTCCACAACAACTCCCAACTACTCTCTTCATCATCTAGCCCCTTCCATTTCACAAGCACTTCTGTGACAGCACGGTCCCCCAGTTTTTTCATCCTTTGCTCTAGAATCCTTTCGAGTTCGGGCTGTATTTCACCATCTGTGTCAGTGGGAGGGAGATCTTGAAGGATGGGAATATGCAAACCCAATTTTTTCTTAAGACAGGAAACATGAATGGTAGGATGTATCCTTGACGATTCAGGTAATTTTAATCGGTATGCCACGGATCCCACTCTTTCCTCCACTTGAAAAGGTCCATAATACCTTGGGGATAGCTTCAGATTTCTCCTCAAAGCCAGGGTCTTTTGTCGGTACGGCTGAAGTTTAAGGTAAACCCAATCCCCCTTTTCAAATTCCCTTTCAGTCCTGTTTTTATCTGCGTAATACTTCATTCGGTGTTGTGCATCTGTTAAATTCTGTTTAAGCAAATTGATGGTCTGATCTCTGCTTTTAAGAAACTGATTTGCTGCTTCATTTGTTACTGTGCCCGGCACATAGGACAAAAGAGTGGGTGGGGGGTAGCCGTAGACAGCCTGATAAGGGGCCATTTTAGTTGCCGTATGATAGGTGGTATTATACTACCACTCAGCCATTGGAAGCCAATAAGACCATACCTTAGGTTTAGAACCAGCATAGCAACGTAAATAGGCTTCCACACACTTATTCATAGCTTCAGTTTGGCCATCTGATTGTGGGTGATAAGCTAAACTGAAATCAAGGGAAGACCCTTGTGCACTAAAAATGGCCTTCCAGAAGTTACTTAAAAAGATTGGGTCCCTATTCGATACCACAGACTTAGGGCACCCATGCAGCTTAAAAACATTCTTCATAAACTCTTCCGCCACCACTTGAGCAATATAGGGATGAGCCAAAGGTATAAAATGACCATACTTGGAGAGTCGATCCACCACCACCAATATTACACTGAACCCCTTTGAAACTTGTAGACCTTCCACAAAATCCAGTGAGATGTCAGTCCAAGGTTGGTTGGGAATGGGAAGTGGCTGGAGTAGTCCAGCTGGGTGAACAGTCTTGTTTTTCATGGCTTGGCATGTGTTACATTCCCGTACTAGCTTCTTGATGTCTTTTTTCATGCCTTTCCAATAGAAATTTAGTTTAGCTCTTTGGTATGTTTTCAAGTACCCGGAATGGCCTGCTTGAGGGCTATCATGAACAAATTGTAACACTTTCTTTTTAAAATCAGAATTTTCCGCCAACACAATTCGCCCTTTTTTTAAGATCACCCCTTGCCTTAGTGAGAAACCCTTAGGTATATTCTGATTTGTCTGCAGCTGGTCTAATAGCACAACCAGCCCACTAGACTCTTGGTAGCTTCTTTTTAACTCTTCCAACCAAGAAGGAGTCGGGAAAGACAATATAGCTGCACATTCAGCCTTGTTTGAATCTTCCATTCTCCTTGAGAGTGCATCCGCAACCCTATTTTCCTTCCCTCTTTTGTATTCAATAGAGAATTGATAGCCCATCAATTTTGCTACCCACTTGTGCTACATTTCAATCTCCACGCCCTGTTCAAGTAAAAATTTGAGGGCCTATTGGTCAGTCTTAATAATAAAGGACTGACCAAGGTGGTAAGGCCTCCATTTTTGGACAGCCGTTACAAGAGCTAGTAACTCCTTCTCATAAGTTGATAAGAGAAGAGCCTTGCCCTTAATGGCCTTACTTAGATAGGCAATAGGCTGTCCTGATTGCATTAAAACTGCTCCCAGTCCGATTTCACTAGCATCACACTCAATAACAAAGGGCTTGCTGAAATCAGGTAGCCTTAAAACTGGAGGGTGTGCAACAGCCTGATTCAAGGTCGTAAATGCCTTTCTTGTCTCCTCACTCCAATAGAAAGCATTTTTTCTTCAACAATTCAGTGAGAGGGGCTGCAATACTACCATAGTTTTGGATGAACTTCCGATAATACCCCGTTAACCCTAGGAATCCCCTTAGAGATTTCACATTCTTAGGTTCAGGCCACTCTAACATAGCAGCCACTTTAGAAGCATCCGCCATCACTCCATTTGAATTAATCACATGACCCAAGTAGTTAATCTTTCCAACAACAAATTTACACTTGGATCTTTTGGCATATAGGTTGTTTTTCTGCAGTAAGGATAGAACCTTCCTTAGATGCTCTAAATGTTTAGCTTGACTCTTGCTATAGATCAAGATATCGTCGAAAAATACAAGTACAAATTTCCGTAGATAAGGTTTAAAGACATCGTTCATTAACCCTTGAAATGTGGCCTGGGCATTACCAAAAACTCGTAATGCCCATCATGAGTGCGAAACGCTGTTTTGGGTATATCCTCCTCAACTACCCTCACCTAGTGGTAACCCGACCTTAAATCGAGTTTAGAAAAAATAACCGAGCCAAACAATTCATCCAACAGCTCATCAATCACTGGAATAGGGAATTTTGCCTTCACTGTCTCCTTGTTTAATGCCCTATAGTCCACACATAATCTCCAACTCCCATTAGCCTTCCGGACCAGCAAAATAGGAGAAGAAAAAGGGCTGGAGCTAGGCCGTACCACCCCTGACTTCAAGAGCTCTACTACTATTTTCTCTATTTATGCTTTTTGGTAGTAAGGATATTGACAGGGCCTATTAGCAGTGGGCTGGGTACCCTTCTTGAGGATTATTTGGTGATCATGGGGACGAGATGGTGGTAGCCCCTTAGGTTCGTTAAAAACCCCTTGAAATTCTTCTAGGACTTGAGTAACATCACCCTGCATAAGCTTCTGCTCTTCCACTTCCCCCTCCACAGCCATAATTTGTAACAAAATGCCCTTGCCCTTAAGCATCTTATGACCGTCATCCATCACTGTTGGTTTTAGCTTTAACCCTTGTAATTCAGTCAATTTTCCTTCATGTCTAAAACTCATCAGTAATTTAGAGAAATCCCAAGTAATGGGACCCAAAGTCTCCAACCATTGAACTCCTAACACCACATCACACCCCGCTAAATCAAGTACATAAAGAGAGGGTTTAAATGAAGTACCTTGCACCTTTAAATTCACATCATTGCACATTCCCCCGCTTCTTAAGCATTGCCCATTAGCTACCTTGACCCTTAATGCAATGGAAGTATCCACTGCCAACTTCAGTTTTGGAACCAAGGTTGAATCTATGAAGTTATGAGAGCTGCCCGAGTCCACTAGAATCACCAATTCCTTGCCCTTGATGCTGCCGACCAGCCTCATTGTACTTACTGTAGGAGTGCCTGCAATTGCAGCTAATGAAATTTCAGGTACCTCTCCTTTGTCATCAATCTTGTTGTCTTCACTTACTGCTTCACCAATCTTTGGAGGGATGTCATCCTCTTCCTCTTCTAAGTCGTCCTCATCAGCTTGGATGAAATAAACTCTTGGTTTATTGCACTTATGGTTTGGGTTCCACTTATCATTGCAGTGGTAACATAACCCTTTCTTACGTTTCTCATCCATTTGGGCTGAGAGAACTGGTCTAGTGGCACTAGTAGATCCAGACCAATTCTTGTTGCTGCCACCCGCATAAGACGCTTTGGAAAAACCCCCAGAAGTTTCACTAGACTTCTCCCATGTGTGCTTGTTGGATTTTTTTACACTTAAGAGGTATTCCTCTTGGATTCTTGCTAATCCATATGCTGCATTCATATTGACAGGATTAAACATTTTTATGGGCAAGCAGATTTCATCATTCAGTCTACTGATAAAACAACACAGCTTGTGCTCATCTGAAAGGCCCCTCAACCGATTAGCCAAGGCTTCAAATTGTGCCGTGTAAGCCGCAATAGAGCTGGACTATTTTAGTCGCGTTAGTTCCTCCATGGGACTATCGTAAGACGTCGGTCTAAAGCGAAGAAGCATAGATCTGGTGAATGTGTCCCAGTCATGGAAATGGCCCCTATCTGAAGACTCTTGGTACCACACAAGAGCCTCCCCCTCCATGTGGTGAGACGACATGAGCAGGCGGTGTGGCAAGGGAGTCTGATGAAATTCAAAGTATTGATGTGCCTTAAAAATCCATGAAGCTGGATGGTCTCCTTGAAAGTGTGGAAAGTCTAAACGCACGCCTCGGAAGTTGCCTCGTCTTGGTTCTTGTGGTTCTTGGTCATCATACTGCAGCTGGCGCTGTTCCTGGTGTTGGTGTTGATTATTTTGTGGGAGCTGATGGTGCTGATTTTGTTGTTGAAGTTGCTGGACTATTGTGCGCATCATGGCATTTACTGTCTCCATATTAGTCTTGAATTCTTGCATAGACTGCTGTGTTTGCTCATTTTTTTGTTTAAGTTCAAGTATCTGCTACTGTAAGTCCTCATTCTGATGATGCCTAGACCTTGTATTTTCTGCCATAGGATCGTTGGATGCTGATACCAATGTTAAGAACTTTGTTGATTGTGGGAATGATAAGGTTGGGTTGCTGTGTATCTCAGGAAGATGATGGAATAAATGAACAAGTGCTCATGAAATGGTAAGAAGCAATGCACGCCAACTGTTTGGTAAATTGCTAGTGAAGAGAAAATAGAGTGTATTGTTACGGGAGTGCTTCGAGGGCTCCCAAACCTCCTTGCAATATTTTTCTAACAAATTCCAGATTCTTCAGATCCTAACAATGCTCCATTTTCTTACCTTTATGCGCTGCCTCTAACAGAATTGAGAAAACTCTAGTCTGACCCGTAACACTTGCTAACAGGTAACAGTTTGAACGCACCGTTTGGAAGACTCCTCCAAACGTTGCGTTTCTACAATTATTTAAATGGTGCGTAGCACCTTACATAATAAAAGCTACAGATTACTAATACCAAACGACTCCAGTTCAGCCAAACGGTGGCCTCTATACGACGTTGCCCCTTTCTTTAATTCTTCTTCATTTCTCCCTTCAGCCCGACAGTTCCAGACCACTTCCGCTTCAGTTCATCTTCACTTCTTTCTTCTAGTGGCTTCTGTCAGAACCCTAACATTATCTTTTTTTTTCTCACTCGAAGAAAGATAGGTGAAGTAGGATCCACTAAGATTCTAACAAAATTGAAGGTGGTTGGAGATGGAGGGGCAAACTTTAACAGCTATGTTCGTCATCTAGAAGTGAATGGAATTGGTTGTGACGACTAAATTTGATGACGAATGATGAATTAAAAGAAAGGTGAGAGCGATTGAAGCTAACGGAAAAGGAAGCTCTAAAGGAGATGATGTTTTGGAGGACCTGAATTACAAAGGAGACTTAAGCTTAGTTGGGAAGGTATGGATGTAGATGAGCATAAATAAAGTAGTGACTGAATCTATGATGGCCAAAGTGTGAAGATAAGTAAGAGAGATAAGTTCCAAGAGGTGGGATCAAACATTTTTGTGATGGTGTTTGCAAACTAAGCTAATAAGCAACGTATCTTGGAGAGAAGACCATGGCTCTTCAACAACCAACTTGCAGTTCGATAGATTCACACCACCACATAAAATGAATTTCATAAGTGAATGACTCTAGGTTCAAATGCATGATTTATCACTAGCGTGAATGAATAGGGAGTGGGGGGAGATTTTAGGAGGCACTATCGGTAGAGTAGTGAAGGTGGATATGGAGGAGGATGGGAGTGGATGGGGTTTAATCTTAAGGGTATTTATTTTTTATTTTTTGGAAATGTAATACAATTGCCATATCAAAACAATTTTCATACGCAATATTCGATTTCATTTAATCCGATATTTTTCCACCATTCTTTTGGGCTCGACTAGTCAATATGATAAAAGGATATACAATTTCTAACAAACATTTAGTTCGGAGAATCAAAATAAACAAAATCATAAGCAATGGCTTTCCTCCCCAACGCCAAAGCACCAAAGAACGTAGACCAGCCTCAGTCCTACTTGTCATCTGCCACTCCCACAGGTTTTGAGAAAGACATGGGTGGAGTAGGTTCAGTTTCCACCGTTACTTTGCTATCATTCTTGGCTGCAGGCTTATAAGGACAAGTCAATGGAGCCCCTACTTCCTATATTCCCAACCAAATATCCCATGAACTTTTCCCATGATTAAATGGAATAGAAGAGGAAGAATGTTCACGATGGGTACTAAGAAAAGGGGTAATAAACACGCCAGGAAAACCTAGAACCGAGCATAACACTTAATCTTAAGGGTTCTAACAGAAATAGACTTACTAAAACCTCTAGCGAGAGGAAGGAGGGTGAGGCTCATAGGATTCCCATCAAGTATGAGAAATTGCGACATTTCTATTTTAGGTGTGGATGCATTGTACATGATGATTCAGGGTGTAAAGGAAAAGAGGAGGGTGAGGCTTAATTTGGAACCTGGTTGAGAGCAGGGATAAGAGCAAAAAAGAAAGAGGGATTTAGGAACTCGGATTGGAGTTTTAAAAAATACATAGAAGTGAAGGGAAGAGATGAAGGGAGAAAAAAGTAGTTAATGACACAATAGAGAAAGTGAGGGAGCAGCAGCAGAGAGAAGATGAAAGAGAGGCTCTTATTCAGAGTCTGAGTCAAGTAGAGTGGTGGTAAGAGGGGAAAGAAGTGAAGAGTCAAAAAGTCGAAAGGATAGGATTATATCAATAAAATATGGCCAGGTTAATAAAGAAGATGAGATGGAAGAAAAATGAGAGGAGGTACTGGTTATGAACTCTATGGGGAGGGTGAAGGAAGTGGGGTGACAGTAACTGTATGAATGATATAAGTAACAAAGAAAATACAAAAGGAGCATGGAAGAGAAGAGTTAGAGAGCAAGGTAAGAAGGTTGAGTCACAAAATTTTTTATCTCCTTAAAAAAGAATGTTGAGATCTGATATTGATAGAAATGAGGATGAGAGGGATAGTAAAAAACATAAAAAGGAATTGCTATGAAGTGGTGGGGTAAAAAACAAATGAAATGGTGGGGGCTATCAAACAGCCCCACCAACCATTATGAAAATACTAAGTTGAAACTACTGAGGGCTTGAAAATTTTCGGACAATTCAAAATCTTTGTCATTTGGTGAAAGAAAAGAAGCCCAATATTGTGTTTTTGATAGAGACTAAGATGATGAGTGGAAAATGTGAAAGGTTAAAAGGAAGGCTTAATTATGAAGATTGTTTTGTGGTTGAACCAGAGGGAAGGAGGGCTGGCTTAATGCTGTGGTGGAACTAGTCGATGGAAATAAAGGTGCTGAACTACTCCCAGTGGCATATCAGTGTTTGGATTAAAAATGAAGAGGGGAATGAGAAATGGCTATTGATAGGCTTTTATGAGCAGCTTGATATTAGTTTGAGGGAAGAGTCATGGAAGTTGTTGAGTTCATTAAAACCCTTAAGAAGAATATGGTTGGTGTGTGGTGGGTGATTTCAATGAGATCTTGGCACATGATGAAAAGAGGGGTGGAGGTATAGACAAGAAAGGCAAATGGCTCGATTCAAAGAAGTGCTAGAGATGGGGGGGACTATTTGAGTTTGAGTATGGACTATTTGATTTGCGATGGAGAGGTGACAAGTTCACTTGGAGCAACAAGCATGAGGTTGAGTCTTTTACTAAAAAAGGACTGGGTAGGGGAGTGGCCAAATTGAAATGGAAGGAAATTTTTTAATGAAGGGTGGGTGGAAGTGCTGGTTGCAAGAAGCTCAGATCACCTGCCCATTTTACTTTGTATGAACCAAAGATCAGAAAAAGAATGGAGGCCAAAGAGGATATTCATATATGAAACAAACTGGTCACTAAAGGAGGAATGTGAAGAAGTGATTAAAAGGGTATGGCAGAAGGAATCGGTAGCAAATGAATTACCATAGAGGATGATGAATATGCTGGAAGATAGCGAGGGTGCTTTACTCAAGGGGAGCAAATAGGTTGATTTTGATAAAGGGACAGTACTAAGAGAAAAGATAGAAGTGTTAAAAAAAACCACAAGAGGATGAAAGCAGTCAAAATATAGAAGAGATTAAAAAATGCAAAGAGAGATTGGGGATGTTCTTAAGAAGGAAGATTTGAAGTGGAGGCAGAGAATAAAAGTAAATTGATATCAGCTAGGGGATAGAAATAAAATTCTTCCATATCTATGCTAATCAAAGGAGAAGGAAGAATAATATAAAGCTTCTTATTAATGAACACAACAAAAGGTTCATGAGTCTAGAAGAGTTGTAAGGGGCTTTCAAAGGCTTTTTTGAAAAATTGTTCACCTCCTCTAAGTCAAGCATTGTTGACATTGATGAATATTTAAAGAACCTGGAGCCTTGTGTTTCGAGTGAGAAGAATGAAAATCTGTCTAAGACCTTCACCAAAGTGGAAGTTGAAGAAGCAATAAATCAAATGGCCCTATTGAAATCACCTGGACTAGATGGCTTCAAGACTTGTTTCTACTAACTTTACTTATATTGCACTTATCCCAAAAGTAAAGGAACCAAGGCTGGCCAATAAATATAGACCTTTTAGCCTATGTAATGTAGCTTACAAAATCATGTCAAAAGTTATGCCTAAAATGGCCGATTTGGTCGGTTTCTCCAGTTTGGACCGATCGAATCTCACCCCTAGATACAGCCCTCAAGAGGTTTGAGACAAGGAGATCCCTTGTCTCCCTATTTATTTATCCTTTGTGTTGAAAAACTTAGTTCTTTGAGAAATCATTCAGACTTGAGGGGTGATACAAGGGGAGTGACAGTTGTAAGGGGTGGAACTCATATTAATCATTTGTTATTTTCTGATGATTGCATACTATTTGGTAGAACCAGGCTGGAGGAATGAGTTAAAATACAAGGCTTGTTTTTTAAATATGAAAGAGCCTTAGGTCAGTACTTGAACAAGGGTAAAACTGCTGTGTTCTTTAGTTCTAATACAGGGGATGAAGAAAAAGGAAGGATTATGGAGAGAGGGGGGAGCAGTCATGAGAGATAGTTATGAGAGATACCTAGGGTTATCTGCTGTTATTAGAAAATCAAAATATAATACTTTCATATGCATTAAGGAAAGAGTATGGAAAAAAGTAAGCAATTGGAAGAATACTTTTTTGTCAACTGCAGGGAAAGAAATCTTGATTAAGATTGTTCTTCAAGTAGTCTCAACATATACTATGAGTGTGTTCCAGCTTTCAAGAAACTTGTGCAAAGAGCTCACTATAATGCTTCCAAAATTTGTGTTTGAGTCTTGTGCTTTTACAAGTCATTATCTTTCAATTATACGGATTAATTCAAATAGTTAAAAATGTCAAACTTTTAAACACAATACGATTTCAACATATTTTATGTAAATGTGTTGAATTAACACGCATAATCCATTTGATATGATTAACATAATTTCACATAAAAATTAAAATATATATTTATTAGTAGTCATGATATCTAAAAAATAATTAAACTATCTACTAACAAAAAATATTAATATTTTTAAAATTTTAACCTATAATAAAACCTATTACAAATCCTACAATATGAACATAGGTTAAACATTAAAATTCCAACAATAAAAATATAAGTATATTGAGAAATACTAATATTAC
This sequence comes from Carya illinoinensis, assembly GCF_018687715.1. Taxonomy (NCBI): domain Eukaryota; kingdom Viridiplantae; phylum Streptophyta; class Magnoliopsida; order Fagales; family Juglandaceae; genus Carya; species Carya illinoinensis. Next base: position 25,397,287 of record NC_056754.1, on the reverse strand, counting down.
AATCTAATATCAATAAAATTGTGATTTTGCAATAAAATCTAAAAGGATTATTGCAAGTTGATTCATGTTAAGTAGCTTAGCTTGTTATTGATCTATTTATTAGTCGTGTCTTAACAAGTCAATTCGTTTTAATCCAAACCCATTTATATGAAATTCAGATATGTTAATTTCATATCGTATTCGTATTAAATTTATAACTCGTGTCACATATTGTCATCCCTAACTTTTAAATTGTTGTATTGCCAATAATCCACATTTGGAAAAAAGGAGTATATTCATATCGACTCTCTTTCAAAAATAAGAACAACATAAATAGATACAGAGAATCGGATCGACTGAAATTAATCATTTTATTTCATTCCATTTTATGCATTTTCTTTTATTTTTTTAATATCTTATTCCTCTATAAATGTCCAAACAAAGCCTTAAAAGAGTCTCCACGTAATGAGTTTGGCCCATAATCTTAAACTATTTGACAATGTCCCATTTCATGAGCCCGCTGTCTATGGCAGCATGGCTGAGACTCTCTAGTAAAAGTGACTGTATGTAGTATGTTTTGTTGTTCAAATAACCGTTGATCTACTGGTGGCTATCTCATTTATTTGGGCTCTAACCTCATCTCTTGGAACTTTAATAAACAGTACACTATTGTCTACTTGGGTACAAAAGCTGAATACCGTGTACTAGCTAACTCATTTATTGAACTCATTTAGTTCCTAGGTCTCCTTGAAGAGCTCAACATTTTTATACAACCACCTCTAGTTCTATTGTGTGATAATATTAAAGCCACCTAAGTCTTTATCAATTCCATCTTTTATGCTCGCACTAACATGTCATTATTGAATTCCATTTTCTAAAAGTCATTGGTTGCGCCTGAATTGGCATTTGGCACTACTCATGGACAAGTTCATTGTTTGTGTCTCCCCATCGAGCTTGGGGAATCATAATAGTGCTTCAACCAACACAATTGAGAATCAACCAAATCAAGTTCAAGGAGCCAGATAACGCAAATTCAAAGGATCAAGAGGTTGGATTTAGGAACCTATGCTTTGTTTTAGCAATAGTCAATTCTATTAAAATTTCCGCTCGTCCACCATTAATAAGAACACAGTCCAATAAAATGGCACCACATGTAATTTTTTGTTTTATAAGAAAGGTTTTCTAGATGTATCTTAATATAATAATATATATATTTTTTATTAAAGATTTAAAATTTATATTATTTACAAAACATTAAAAAAATTTTAAAAGGGAAACCATGGCCATGTTCTGGCCACTCTTTGGTGGCTACATCTTGGCCATCGTGTGGGTGGCTCCATTTGGATCACTTCCTTAGTAACTAGAGGTAGGGTCACCACGAGGGTATTTTAGCACCCGATGGTGGCTAGAAAAAATCTACCTCGGGTGGTTTTCTTCTTCTTCTTCTTCTTCTTCTTCTTCTTTTTAAATGATTTTTATCAGGAAGAAACTTCCTATTTTTTTAATTTAATTTTTTAAAATTTTTAAAATTTAGTTTTTTTAAACAAATAAAATGACACATGGCACCCTTAGATTGAGCCATGTCTATTAACGATGATGGATGAAAGATATTACTAAAAAAAATGCATGGATTCTCAATCCAAATTTGGCACAAATAAAATGTACGAGGTCCAAGATATAAATTGGGCATAAGACAGGGTGTATCCCATCAAAACTTCCTAAAACAAAAGTAATTAGAATAAATTATAGTCCAAAATGAGAGAAGAAAATATGAGAAATGGAATAAAAGAAAATAATTAACCTATAATTTTCTTAACACTCTATATAAAACTCTATATAAAATGAAGGTTAGTTTTGTAAAATTAATATTTCATTTTTTTTTTAGGGAAAAAGAGTTTTATTGATAAAATTCTCTACAAGAGAGATTAAATACAATTAGGAACTTCCTCAATGTCAATGATGACATCTAAAATAGCCAAAGCATTCTTTCCTAGAGCATGAGCTATTTTGTTGGCTTCGCTTTTGATGTCTTTAGTAGACCAACTATCAAAATGAGAGAGCACTTTCTTAGTATAAAAAATAAGCATGCCTTCACTGTTCCAACTATTTTTTGTTCCATTGATTGCCTAGACAACAAGTAGTGCATCCCTTTCAAGAATAATTTTCTTAAAGCCCAGCTCAAGACCTAAAAAAGTTGCATGAAGAGCAGCATATGATTATGCTATTAATGGATCTAGATATAGAGATTTATTCATCCTCATGGTAGCACGAACTTGTCATTCTCAATCTCTTGCAATAGCTACGACTCCAATTCTTCAACTGTTATGGTTAATAGGAGTGTCCCAGTTAATCTTTATATCCTTTGGAGGTGCCTCCCATACACAGCTACCTGATAGAGAGATAGCATGTTGAGTCGGTGCCTTCTGGTGAAGTGTTATGAGATCCTGCAATCTTTGAGAAGATTGTTTAAGTATAATGTTAAGATAGGTAAAGTCTTTTTGGCATATAAACTCATTCCTCCTCTTCCATATCCTCCATGCAACTACTACAAACTCAATCAAATTCTCCTTGTCCAGAGTATTAAAAATTGACAACATAGTGTCTTTAAAACTTTGATTTACAATTTTGCACTTCTATAATTCTTTAGAACACTGACTCCATACATCCCTTGCTGACACACATGTCCATAGTGCATGCTCAATGGTCTCGTGATCTTGGTCACAAATGGGGCACATTGGGTTTTCAACCACCTTTCTTATGAACAACTTGAGATTAGTAGGCAAACCATCATGACAAGCTTTCCAAAGGAATAATTTTTCTACATTAGAAACTTCTAATCCCCACAAAATGGCCCATTTTTACTCTTGGTAAGTAATTCCTTATGATTGGCCCTTGTCCATTTATGCTAGTTTTCATTGTAGATTATATGCACTTTTTACAATAAATATACCATTTTTTGTACATCTTCAAATCAGTTTGTCATCACTGCCACAAGGACTTATTGAAATCTTACTAATAATATCAATTTCATCACTCGAGAATACTTCCTTAAGCAGCTGCTCATTCCATTGTTTTGTCTCTTGGTCTATAAGCTCAGCAGCCTTAGCATCTTTTTGTAGTTTGGTGACACTACTTTGGATCTTGAAGAATATAGGTTGGGGAACCCACTTATCAGACCATATCTTGATGGATTTTCCATTTCCTCCTCTCCAAATTAATCCTTTTTCAAGAAGAGATTTAGTTGTTATGAAGCTTCTCCATTTGGCAAGCATAGCCAAATTAAAGTTCTCAAAATATCTAAAGCAAAGCCCTCTTTTTGGTTCCATGAGACCCATTGGATCCTCTTTTCTTTTTATTTCTGGCCCCACCAATAGTCCTACATAAGTTTATTAATCTCCATCAATATTGACTTGGGAATTTTAAAAACACCCATACAATAAGTGGGAATAGCTTGAATTACTGACTTTAGCAGCATTTCCTTGCCAGATTGGGAAAGAAACTTCATCTTCCAATTGCTTATTCGAGTCATGACTTTGTCCAAGGTGTTGCTGATGAAGCCTGCTCGAGATTTGCCTATTATTGTTGGTAGGCCAAGGTATTTCTCATAGGATTGTGTTGATCTAATTCCAGCAATGCTTATGATAATGTCCTTTGTAGTTGCCTTAGTGTTTTTGCTAAAGAAAATTGATGTTTTCTCCTTGTTACATCTATGACCAGAACCCACCTCATACTCTCCAAGAATTTGAGCAATCTACTCCATTCCAATAAATTTTCTTTACAAAAAAGGAGGTTGTCATTTGCAAAAAATAGATGATTTACGTGGAGCTACCTTCAAGCTAAAGGAATTCGAATAATTTGACCTGCCACTTCAGCTTTGTTAAGAAGATTACTAAGAACTTCATAACAGAGAATAAAGAAATAGGGTGAGAGAGAATCACCCTGTCTAATACCTTTGGAATGTTTAAATTTATGAGTAAGGAGTAGGATACTATTGAGACACATTTCATAATAAGCTCAACCCATTTGCTTGCAAATCCCGTTTTCATCATAACAGCTTCTAGAAAAAGCCACTCTATCTTGTCATAGGCTTTCCTCATGTCTAGCTTTAGGACCATAAAACCATCTTTTCCATGTAATTGGCATTTCATGGTATGCATGGACTCATATGCAACAATAACATTGTCTGAAATCAACCTGCCAGGAATAAAAGTACTTTGTGTAGGAGAGATGAGAGGGGGAATAATGGATTTACGCTTGTTTGCTAAAACTTTAGATATGATCTTGTGCTGCACTTTACAATGGCTAGTGGGTCTAAATTATGATACTTTGGTTAGTTTTGTGATATTTGGAATCAAAGCAATAAAAGTATCATTTAAATCAATAGTCTAGGAGTATGTTCTGAAAGTTGCACACATCCTTTTTCCTATGTTTCTCAGTATTCTAATAGAAGGTAGCTGGAAATCCATCAGGTCTAGGAGAGTTTAATCCATTCATCTGAAAGATAGCCTTCTCAATCTCTGTATTAGTAATATCTTGAAGCAGCTTGAATTCATTTAATCTGTAACAGTAGGCCTTAAGGATTGTAGACAAACATCAATACTTGTGGGATGAGAAGTGGTGAATAAATCTTGGAAGAATACTTTAAATATGTCACTAATTTCCTCATTTGAGTTAGCAGTATTTCCTTCCCTATTAGTAATGCTTAATAAAATTGGTCTTCCTTATTCGATTAGCATACATGTGGAAGAATTATGTGTTCCAATTCCCTCTTCCGTAAGCAATTTTTGCTTGGCCCTTTGCTTCTATTTTAGGTCTTCCTCTTCAAGAAGGTCATCTACTTCCTTTTTCAAGAAATTAATCTGCACTGTATGGTCACCCTTGTTATCCTCCTGCAGGTCTTTGAGTTGAAAAAATTTTGTATTAATAATCTCTTTTTGGTTCATAAAAGCTGCTTTACTCCACCTTTACAAAGATTCTTTACATCTGATCAGCTATTTCAAAGTTTATGTAAGGTTAGTCAAAGGGAAGGAGTCATGAGTCCATGCTTTTCTCACCACATCATTAGTCTTCTCTACTGGCCCACTTAGCTTCATATCTGAATTGTCTCTTCGGTCTTTTTTCTTGGTTCATCAAAGTCACCAATTAAATAAGGATGGGACATTGGTCTGAAGTTTGGGCAGTAAGAGTGTGAACTCTGGTTATATTGAACAGTTTGTGCCACTTTGAGTTTCTTAGAGCAGGATCCAATCTTTCTTTGGTGAAGTCCATGCCTTCTCGATTGTTACTCCATGTGTACTTTGGCTCTTGATAACTGACTCACTCAAAAATGAGTAGCACTAAAGCTATCCCAAGTGCAGGAGGATGTCGTGTAATAATTAGGAATAAATTCCTAGATCGTCTCCTCAGGGAAAGTTACTTAAAAATCAAACTCGTTGAAAAAGGTGAAACAAAGAGAAAATAAAATGATGGTATGTGCAATGGATGGAAAAGGGTACTAGTCATGGACTAGATTCATATTTTTAGATTTTGATTGTCGGATTGGAATGTAAAGGACTAATAGATTAAACTCAGAAATTAATAAAACTAAATTAAGAATTAAACTAAATTAGGAAGTAATTGATAAAACATGCACTGAAAATTGAAAAGCCCCAAATTCAATGTTCTAGGGTTCATCATTATATTCAATTCACAAATTCTCAAATTAAACCACCGTAATTGTAATCACTACTAAAATGAAAGCTTAACGAAACGATAAAAATAAATAACATGAATTAAATGAATAACAAATAAATTACTCAAACGTCTAAATCAAAATTTTCTAAAATAATTCAGAAACTCAAAACTGAAATGAAATAGCAAGTAGGGAATTGAAAAGATCAAGCCAATTGAATGGAGATGAAGATTTGAAGCGGTGGAGGAGGTTGAGCTGCAGTGGCAATTGGACCCCTCAAGGAGTTCTTCAATCTGCTGCAGTGTGAGTGAATGATCCAGTGGAAATTGTGTAACTGCGTGAATGATCGATTGAATGAATCCTCCTCTCCGAATCTAAATGAAATACAAAGAAAAAATGAATTCTAAGTGTTTCTCTACTCAAAAATGAGTTTTCCAGCCTAAGGGTCGTCCTAAGATGTAAAAAAAAAACATATATATACTCTGACAGCGGAATAAATCCTGATCTGTAAAAATGCGATATTCGCTCGAGCCAAGTGTTGAGTGAACATCGAGCGTTCGACTCTGCCTAAGTTCGCTCGAGCGGCCTGTCGAGCGAACATCGAGCATTCGACTCTGTCTGAATTCGCTTGAGCGGCCAAATGCCTCCGCTCGAGTGATCTCTTTTCCCGCATCTCGCTCAAGCCCACTGTCGAGCGGAAGTCGAGCGTTTGAATCTGCCTAACTACGCTCGAGCGGCTCGAGCAAAATGTACCATAATCCATATTAATCAACAGTTGATAAAATTAGAGCAGAAATTCATGCTTTTAATCAATTAAAATCAGAACTTTGATTTATTCATTTTTTCATATAAAACCAATGATAAAGTAATGAAAGAATTAATATATATTGGTTCCAAAAGCATTAAAAATGCAATAATTCAACTCAATCACACCCCCAACTAGCATTTTGCTAATTCTTGAGCAAAATAGTGAAAATTAATTGAAATGAATATTGCATAAAGATCTAAATTCAAACAAAAACAATCAAACACAATTATGAATTCTCACAAAAGTGACACGTTACTACTCAACCCCCAAGGGTTATACCCACCAAGACTATCTCAACAATCTTTCACATAGAATTAAGGCAAATGTCTCAGAACTCAAATATGCGTGTGGAACTAGATCGGTTGTGTGTTCCTCATTACTAGCCATGATTTGCCATAGGATTTTTCAACCTTAAGATTAATCATTGCTGATTCTAACTACCTCAAAGCCCAATGGTCTAGCAGTTTTCACGCCAGTTCTGTTTTTAAAGGTTGGACATTCAACCTCCAAAGTCTTGGGTAACTGTTTCTAGCCCTTTTTACTTAGGAAAGTTCACTAAGTCGCCTTTATTCCTTTTCTCTTTTTTTTTTTTTTCTTTTCATTCTAATCTTTTCAAATCCTTTTCCCTTTTTTTTTTCTTTGTTTTCTTTTTTTTTTCTTTTTTCTTTTTGGCATGGCTCGGTAGTCCTGCAGTTTACTTCTCCAGTGTTAAATCAATGAATGGTAAATAAGGAATACTACAAGCGTAAGCATGTGCAAAATGTCCTTCAAAATTTATCTTTCGTTCTATAAAAATTTTATCAAGTTTCATCTCAATAAGCATAACATCCCGGTGTTTCAAGCAACATATCAACAAAATATGATGCATAAAAAATCATGCTCTATGTTTAAGCTTGAAAATAAATCTTCACAAATGATCCCGCTCAACTACTCCACCAAGAGGCTCAAATTTCACAAATCTTATTTATTTATTTATTTATTTTTTGAAACTGTGCACACATGCTACCCCCCAACTAGTGAGAGACATAGTCCTCAATGAGTCGAACGAAAGAAAAGAAAGTGTACAGAACTAAGCAAGCAAAACAAACAATCAACATGAAATATAAAATCAAAGCAAAAGAACAAATAAAAACAAAGCAAGTAAAGAAAATTGTAAAGAAAGAGAAACAAATCAAAACACTTCCTTGGGGTCTTGCACAAGCAAGATCTCTTCATGTGGATCAAAGACCTTCAGAAATAACTTTAGACGTTGTCTGTTGACAGTGAAGCTATTACCATTTTTCAGATTGACAATGTCTACCGCACCATGAGGATGAACGGTCTTTACAATGTACGGCCCACTCCATTGGGATTTCAACTTTCCAGGAAAAATGTGCAAGCGAGAGTTGTAAAGAAGAACTTCCTGGCCAAGTGTGAAATGCTTTAGATGAATTTTCTGATCATGTAGAATTTTCATGCGTTCCTTTGCAATCTGAGCGTTGTCATAAGCATTCCGACGAGCTTCATCCAATTCATTGATCTGCAATTTTCTCAACCCTGAAGCTTCATCAAGTGACATGTTAACATGTTTTATGGCCCAAAGAGCTCGATGCTGAATATCAACAGGTAAATGACAAGCTTTACTATAAACTAATCGATAAGGAGACATCCCTAGATTTGTTTTAAAAGCTGTCCTATAAGCCCACAAAGCATCAAGAAGTTTAACCGACCAATCTTTCCTATTAGGTTTGATGGTTTTCTCTAAAATAATTTATATCTCTCTGTTTGCCAATTCAGCTTGCCCATTTGTTTGAGGGTGATAAGGGGTAGAAACTCTATGTGTAATATCATATTTCTTCACAAGTGTAGAAAATGGTTTGTTGCAAAAATGAGAACCCCCATCACTTATAATAACTCTTGGCATGCCAAACCGAGCAAACAAAGATTGCAAAAATTTCAGGACAACATGATGGTCATTTGTTTTGCAAGCAATGGCCTCCACCCATTTTGAAACATAATCCACAGCTAAAAGAATATATGTGTTTCCAAAAGAAACCGGAAAAGGTCCCATGAAGTCTATTCCCCAACAATCAAAAATTTCTAAAGTCAGAATAGGGGAAAGAGGCATCATGTCTCTTTTGCTAATGGATCCCAATTTTTGACAAGGCTCACAAGCCTTGCAAAAATTATAAGCATCTTTAAACATAGAAGGCCAGTAAAAACCGCTTTTCAAAATTTTTGAAACTGTTTTCTTTGCTGAAAAATGACCACCACATGCACCCATATGACAAAATCTCAAAACTGAAGAAAACTCATCATCAGGAATGCATCATCAATGTTCAAAAAGATGTGGATCATCAAAATAAAAGTGTCGTACCTCAGAGAGAAACCGACGCTTATCTTGGGTGGATCATTCAGAAGGTATTCGCTCAGTCACCAGATAATTGACTATGTCAGCATACCAGGGAGCTCTATCAACCACAAATAGCTGCTCATCCAGGAAACTATCATCAAAAGGAAGGCTGACATTTGAAGAAGGAGATGATGACAATCTAGAGAGGTGGTCAGCTACCACGTTTTCAACTCCTTTCTTGTCCTTAATGTTGATGTTGAACTCTTGAAGTAATAGAATCCAGCAAATCAAGCGTGGCTTTGCATCTTTCTTAGCCAACAAATACTTAAGAGCAGAGTGGTCAGTGAAAATAGTAACACGAGAACTAAGAATATAAGTCCGAAATTTATCAAGTGCAAAGACCACTGCAAGCAATTCTTTTTCAGTAGTGGTATAATTTTTCCAGCACTGCTACAGGTACACGGCCATGCGTACCTGTTGCGGAATCGGCTGACGTGGCATTATGCCACGTCAGCCGATATATTAAAAAAAAAAAAAAAGCGGAAATCGATTTCGTTTTAGGAAGAAAGTTGAAACCAGAAGTTAGGTCCAGAACCCTTAATATTCTTTCGCCCATTTCTTTCTGTTTTCAGAAACCAGAACCTGTTGCTGTCGCCGTCGACTCTGGCCCACACTAACGTCGCCGTCACTGTCGCCGTCGACTCCGGAAACCCAGAACCTCCGATATACTCCACGAGCGCCGAAACCCATTTTGAGACCACACTAACGTCGCCGTCGCTGTCGCCGTCGACTCCGGAAACCCAGAACCTCCGATATACTCCACGAGCGCCGAACATGTTACACTAAAGTTTGTTTGTTTGCAAGAACAATGTAGGTACTGATTTTCTATTTTCCCACCGAAGATCCCTCTTGAAATTGGGTGTATCTAGTTCCCTGGGTTTGCTTGTTCAAGTGGAGTATTAAACTATTTACCAACAAAAAAAATTCCAGTTTGGTTGGGGCATTCTGGGTGTATCAAAAGCTGTGTAAAGAGACAGTAAGAGAGAGGCAAAGAGATGGGTTAGGCTGAATATAGAGCTGACCTTAGCCTTCAGGGTCTGGTTTGTTATTTTCTTTTTTCTTTTTCATTTTTTTTTCAACTTGGAGGGCTTTCGTTCATGATCTCTATGGTGGCAACGCTTCTGTCGCAGTTGAGCTTCAATCCTGGATATCCATAACCATCGGGTCGTTTCTCTCCCCAGAAAGGAAAACCAATATCGTTGATGTTTCCGCAGTTGAACCGCGAGTCGCGGCAGCTCGAGAACAAATCTTCGTAGCATAGAGATAGAGGAATCATGGCCAAAACCATGAATAAGAAAGATAAAGAAACAAGGGAAGAAGACGACGAGAGAAGCCAGCTAGAATCCATTTTCTGAGAGAAAAAAGTTGGTAGAAAAGTAGGATTGATGAGCAGAGATCGAATACAAAAGCAGAGATATGGTAAGTTGAGAGTGGGAAGCAAAGGGGGAGTAAAGAATCAACAACCCACAAAGAAAAAGTGTGCTGCTCCTTTAATACGACTGAAAAATCGAGGGAAGGTTCCAACCCCGTGCGACGCACCGTTTCATTAAAAATGTCACGTGGAACTCGTGTACGCAGCGGGTACCCCAAGCCGTGTGCAAATAGCATTTTTCTAATTTTTCTGGGCATCATTCAAGGTTCTACTAGCATAATAAATCACAAATGGCCTATTATCCACCCGTTGCCCCAAAACAGCTCCTAAAGCATAGTCACTACCATCTGTCATAATCTCAAAGGGAATGTCCCACTGCGGAGATTGCACAATAGGTGCAGTGGTAAGCGATTTCTTAAGGGTATCAAAAGATTTTTGGCACTCATCAGTCCAAAAAAATTCAATATCATTTTGTAAAAGAGTGCACAAAATTTTTGCAATAGAACTAAACCCTTGAATAAACTGCCTATAAAAGCTAGCATGACCAAGAAAAGAACGAATATCCCTAACCGTCCTAGGAATAGGAAGTTTAGATATTAATTCAATCTTTGCCTTGTCAACCTTTATACCCTCAGAAGAAACAATATGCCCCAATACAATGCCCTGAGTAACCATAAATTGACATTTCTCCCAATTAAGTAAAAGATTTTTTTCCTCACATCTCTGAAGAATACGTGCCAAATTATGCAAACAACTCTCAAATGATTTTCCAAAAACAGAGAAATCATCCATGAATATTTCACAAATGTCATCAATCATATCAGAAAAAATACTCATCATGCATCTCTGAAAAGTAGCTGGAGCATTACACAAACTAAAAGACATTTTAGTAAAAGCAAAAGTGCCAAAAGGACAGGTGAAAGTGGTTTTCTCCTGATCCTCAGGCGCTACAGCAATTTGATAATAACCAGAATAGCCATCTAAGAAACAATAATATGCATTACCAGCTACTCTTTCCAAAATTTGATCCAAGAATGGTAAAGGAAAATGATCTTTCCTACTGGCTGAATTAAGTTTTCTATAGTCAATGCACATTCTCCAGCCACTAACCATTCTAGTTGGAATCAACTCATTTTTATCATTTTTTATGACAGTCAAACCAGATTTTTTTGGTACCACTTGAGTTGGACTTACTCACTTACTGTCTGAGATAGGGTAAATGATACCTACTGCGAGTAGTTTAAGCACTTCCTCTTTCACAACTTCTTTCATGGTAGGATTGAGCCTACGTTGAGCATCACGAACTGGTCTAGCATCATCTTCAAGATGGATTCTATGGGTACATATAGCGGCATCAATGCCTTTGATGTCAGCTATTGTCCAACCAATTGTGCCCCGATGCTTCCTTAATACTTCAATCAACTGGGCTTCATCCTTCTAATTTAGCTTTGAGGAAATCACCATCGAAAAAGTGCCTTCTTCAGGACCAAGGAACACATACTTTAAATCTTGAGGAAGTGGTTTCAGTTCCAACTGGGGAACTTCTTCCTCTGAAGATTTAAGCATGTCTGGTGGTGGTAGAGCTTCAAACTGGAGTTTCCATCTTGCTCCTGCAAATTGTACTTCAAGTGGTAACGAAGAATCTGCAAAACAATCAAAAAAATCAAAGTCATCTTCATTGATATGATCAATTTTCTCATCAACTAAAAATTCAGGTGTCTGAAAAATATAATCATCATCGGATAGGAGAGAAGTTGAGCAAATAAAATCTGTTGGTGTCAAACTCTCCACAGCATTCAAATCACTTGTGTCATCAAAATGTGCTGGCATCATGCAAGCGTTGAAAACGTTCAACTCAAGTGCCATGTTCCCAAAGGTAAGCTTCAAAACTTCACTTCTGCAATTGATCAATGCATTTGATGTAGCTAGAAATGGTATTCCTAGGATGACAGGAGCTTGGTAAATAGTGGAGACCGGCTGCTGGATGTCAAGAACCACAAAATCCACTGGGTAGTAGAATTTGTCCACCTAGACCAACACGTCCTCTACAATACCCCTCGGTACCTTAACTGATCTGTCAACCAGCTGTAGCATGATGGAGGTCTTTTTCAGCTCACCCAATCCCAACTGCTCATATACTGAGAACGGTAGCAAGTTCACACTACTCCCCAAATCAAGTAAAGCTCTCCCAATGTGTGATTCACCAATCATAATGGAAATGTTGGGAGAGCCAGGATCTCCAAACTTCTGAGGGGTCTCGCTCAATATCAATGCACTAACTTGCTCCGTTAGGAAAGCTTTCTTCTTCACATTCAGCTTCCTCTTCACTGAACACAAGTCCTTCAAAAATTTTGCATATGAAGGCACTTGTTGTATAGCATCCAAGAGTGGAATATTAATCTTCACTTGCTTGAAAATCTCTTGAATCTTCGTGTGATACTTGTTCTTTTGGCCAGCTGCCAATCTCTGAGGATAGGGAACCACAGGTTGGTATCCCTTACTAGTCTCAACATCTGCACTCACAGGCTTCTTCAGCTCTGGTCTCACTACCTCTGGTTCTTTCTCAACTTCATCAGTCTCTGTTACATCTTCAGGTGTAGGACCAACTACCTGTGTGTCTATAGGCATCTCTGGTTGGGGAACTTCCTTCCCACTTCTCAAAGTAAGAACTGCCTTCGCTGTCTCAATAACATCCCCTGAGACATTATGCACTTGTTGTTGTTGCTGCCTGTACACTTGAGGATTAGGCTGAGGCTGTGCTGGAAATTTCCCTTTCTCTAGGGTGCTCAAGCTTGTGCTCATCTTATTAATAGTGCCTCGCAACTCATTTATGGCCTGAGTGTTCTGATTATTTGTGGTGGCCTGAATCTGCATGAATTGCTGAAGTGTATTGGCCATCTGAGTCATACTGTCATCTAGAGTCTTCTTTGCAGATGATGAAGGCTGAGAACTCTGTGCAACTACGTGAGGCTGAAATCCAGGAGGAGCTACATAAGGATAGCTCTGAGGATTCTGATATGGCGGATACTGGTGTTGAGGAGCACCCTGATTAAATGGCTGCTGCTGAGGTGGTGGGGACCGACCAGGCTGATCATTTCTCCATGAGAAATTTGGGTGATTCCTCCACCCCAGATTATATGTGTTGGAGAAAGGCTGATTCTGTGCTTTATTAACCCAGTTAGCTGATTGCATCTGCTCAGACCCACCTTCTTGAAATACTGGCATAATCGGGCAGTCTTGGGTCTTATGGTTTGAATAAGCACATATAGAACATGCCTCTACTACTTTCACAGCCTTCACTTTTTCCATTTCCATGACCTCTAGTCTTCTAGTCAATGCAGCTATTCGGGCTTGAACATAAGTGTCTTCCTTAAGCTCATATCTACCATCTCCAGAAATAGCCCTCAGTGGCTGTGTTACTAATGGAACTCGATCAGTACGAGTGTTCCACTGTTGTGCGCTCTCAGCAAGGTAGTCAAAAAATGATAGTACTTCATCAGGTTCCTTGCTGAAGAACTCCCCATTGCACATTGTCTGAACAAACTGCTTGCATTCTGGATTGAGACCAGTGTAAAAATAGCTCACCAACCTCCAAGATTCAAAACCATGATGTGGACAAATGTTCACCAAATCTTTAAATTTTTCCCAACTGGCCTGAAAGGTCTCATCAGGTCTCTGATTGAACTGGCTGATTTGCTCTTGCAAAAACTGAGTTCTCTGAAAAGGAAAATTTTTTTATAAGAATTCACGCTGCATATCAGACCAACTAGAAATAGAATTAGGCCTCAAAGAATTAAACCAAATCTTCGGTTTATCCTTTAAAGAAAAAGGAAATAAACAAAGTCTAATGAATTCATCAGTAACAGCCCTAGTGATAAAAGTAGTGCAAGCCAACTCAAAATCTGTCAAGTGCTGGTAAGGACTCTCAGAATCCATCCCGTGGAACTGAGGTATCACTGACATCATGCCATGCTTAATAGAGAAATTAGATACATTTTCAGGTAAAACAATGCATGAAGGTGTAGTGGTGCGAGTGGGTTGCAAATAATCCTTAAGAGTGCGTGGTGCAGGTGCAGCCATGTTTTCTAGTTCAATTTCAATTTCCTCACCTGACTCACTAATAGAAAAGGCAGAAGAGCTATCTATCTCCAAACTGTGTATACTACTCTCAACACTCGATGTGACTCTATGCAACCTATTTGTTGAACTCAAGATTTCAAGTTTCATGTGATTATAAATCTACACATGGATTTTGATGATAACAAATGAATTCAAAGAATAAAGAAGTCTCAAGCTCAAGTTGTCTACACAATGGAGTCAAGCACATCAAGGAAACAAGCATGAGCAAGAAGGGAACAAGTTCACATTAAAATTATAGAGTAATGTTGTAAATCTCTTCAAAATTCGAAATTAGGATTAATGCTCAAAATTAATATTTTATCATAAAGCATTAAAATACATTTTCCACATGTGCATGAATATTTTTGAAAATTAAATTTGAAAATTTTGAAAGATGATTGATTGTCATCTTTTGCATGTGCATGCCTTGATTAAAGGGTTGAACTTTGAAAATATTAAAGATGATTGATTGTCATCTTTCACATGTGCATGTTTTATTTGAATATTTTCAAAAGTGATTGATGCTTTTTTAGACTTATACAAAAAGTAAAAGATTAGGTTTGAATTTTTTGAAAATGAAAGTGTGCTCATTTTGTCATATGCCAAAAGTAAAAGATTAGGTTTGATTTTTTTGAAAAAGTGAATGATGTTGTCTTTGACAATTGAGAAAGAAGAACCTTTTATTTGAATTCTTTGAAAAAGTGAATGATGTTGTCTTTGACAATTGAAAAAGAAGAACCTTTTATTTGAATTTTTTGAAAAAGTGAATGATGTTGTCTTTGACATGTGAATCTTTTTAAATTTGAATATGAAGTCTCATATGCCTATAAATAGATCATTTGAGAGCTTCACATTCACAACACCAAGAGCATACAACATTCATTCAAAGCTTTCATTCTCTCTTCTCTAAACATTGAGCCTTAATCCTTGTTCATTTTGAGAGATATAGCTTGCGCTGTATTGTTTTTATTTCACTCGTTGAGGAGTGTTTTCTGATAACCTACCCACTATCAGCTTTTGTATCAGAAAAAGGGTGTGTATAACCCTTGTGTGTGTAGAAAGTATTCTACACAGGGAATAGTTGAATCACCACGTGTAAGGTGATTGCAAGTGTAGAGGGTGTTCTACACGGATCCTTTGTAGCGGTGTTGTTCAAATGTGTAATAGGTTTCTATCTCCACCTGAAGGAGGTTGAATAGTGAATTTGGGAATCCTCAAGGGGTAGCTTGAGGCGAGGACGTAGGCAGTGGGGCCGAACCTCGTTAACATACTGAGTTTGCTTCTCTCTTACCCTTACTCCTTATATTTATTGTTATTTCATATTTTGTTTATATTTTATATTATATATTTGATTTATAATTGTTAATTTTTTTTAATACAACTCAATTCACCCCCCCTCTTGTGTTAGTCATCTGGGCAACACTATTTGAACTGTCCCTCACCCATGACATGAAACATCAGTTTAAAGAGCATAACAAAAATAACGAGTTTAAATTTAAGTTAAAATACTTTCCCCGGCAACGGCGCCAAAAACTTGACTCACTAAAAAATGAGTAGCACTAAAGTTATCTCAAGTGCAGGAGGATGTCGTGTAATAATTAGGAATAAATTCCTAGATCGTCTCCTCAGGGAAAGTTACTTAAAAATCAAACTCATTGAAAAAGGTGAAACAAAAAGAAAATAAAATGATGGTATGTGCAATGGATGGAAAATGGTATTAGTCATGGACTAGATTCATGTTTTTAGATTTTGATTGTCGGATTGGAATGTAAAGGACTAATAGATTAAACTCAAAAATTAATAAAACTAAATTAAGAATTAAATTAAATTAGGAAGTAATTGATAAAACATGCACTGAAAATTGAAAAGCCCCAAATTCAATGTTCTAGGGTTCATCATTATATTTAATTCACAAATTCTCAAATTAAACCACTGTAATTGTAATCACTACTAAAATGAAAGCTTAATGAAATGATAAAAATAAATAACATGAATTAAATGAATAACAAATAAATTACTCAAACGTCTAAATCAAAATTCTCTAAAATAATTCAGAAACTCAAAACTGAAATGAAATAGCAAGTAGGAAATTGAAAAGATCAAGCCAGTTGAATGGAGATGAAGATTTGAAGCGGTGGAGGAGGCTGAGCTGCAGTGGCAATTGGACCCCTCAAGGAGTTCTTCAATCTGCTGCAGTGTGAGTGAATGATCCAGTGGAAATTGTGTAGCTGTGTGAATGATCGATTGAATGAATCCTCCTCTCCGAATCTAAATGAAATACAAAGAAAAAATGAATTCTAAGTGTTTCTCTACTCAAAAATGAGTTTTCCAGCCCAAGGGTCGTCCTAAGATGTAAAAACAAACATATATATACTCTGACGGCGGAATAAACCCTGATCTGTAAAAATGCGATATTCGCTCGAGCGGCCTGTCGAGTGAACATCGAGCATTCGACTCTGCTTGAATTCGCTTGAGCGGCCAAATGCCTCCGCTCGAGCAATCTCTTTTCTCGCATCTCGCTCGAGCCCACTGTCGAGCGGAAGTCGAGCGTTTGAATCTGCCTAACTTCGCTCGAACGGCCATAAGCCGCCGCTCGAGCAAAATGTACCATAATCCATATTAATCAACAGTTGATAAAATTAGAGCAGAAATTCATGCTTTTAATCAATTAAAATCACAACTTTGATGTATTCATTTTTCCATATAAAACCAATGATAAAGTAATGAAAGAATTAATATATATTGATTCCAAAAGCATTAAAAATGCAATAATTCAACTCAATCAATAACCTAGGTCACTAAGATTACGTGAAGCTCTAAATTTTTCATTCTGACTGAGGATCTCATTAAAATCATCCATACAAAGCCAGGCCAAGTTTTTAGATGGCTTCAGAGCTTTTGGTAATCTTTAACTTTCTGCCCTTTTAGCTGTCAATGGACTGCCATAAAAACCTGTCAAGTTCCATTTGTTGCTTTTATCTGGTTGGATGATTTTGAGAGAAATGTGACTCTGAGTGTAATATTCTAATTCCACATCCATCTGGTCCTTCCAAAAGAAAGTTAAACCTCCACTTATTCCTACACTATCCACAACAAAACTTCAGTTAAACCCCATTTGATTTTTTATTTTTTTCCAGTTTTCCATCTGTTACATTTAGTTTCAACTAGGAAAACAATCTTTTGGGCTCTTAGTGCTCATTAGATGATGAGCTCTCAAACTGTTCAAGGCTTCTCAAGCCTTTGACAGTTTCAGCTTAGGCAAATCATTGCTATTGGTAATGTTGCTTCATAGCCATCATCATTGGATCGTGAATTTTGCTCCTTATAGGGATGAGCTTATTCTTCTATTTCTTGGCATTAGCTGCAGTCAGAGACTCCTCCTATACTACTTCATGCTCTCTTTTTTCACTCTCCACTACTTTAGGCAAAGTAGCTGTAGGTGTAGTCAAGGACAAGGCTCTAACCCTTCTCTTCCAATTTGGCTGCTATGGCACCACATCAACACAAGTATTGATGGAAATAGAATTAACTTTAGTGCTGAATGTATTGCTGACATTGTATTATCTATTGAGAAAGAAATAGTAGGAGGAGCTATTAAAAAGGATTTGACATCTATACTGGCAAATGAGTTATTACCTAGTGAGGTGTCCATTTGTTTAGGCTTACTAGTGGCAAGACTTTTCGTAGTGACCAAGTTGCCTTTTAAAGTCTGCTCTCCATTTTAGTGAGTTTTACCTTGTAAATTCTCCGTCCTTCCGTGATCTTTATTTTGACCTTCCGCACTACAATTGGCAGTGTCATCATAGTCTTCAGTTTCCAAATATGTATTAAATGCCTTAGAATTCGCCTCAATTTGTTGCCCATGTTCTCCCTTGCCTAATTTGGTGCCACTACTATTATGTATGTCTGGTGGCTGCTGCTGCTAGGCCTGTGTTGGTGCTCCTCCCAAGCACCCTCCATACTTTTTTGAACCAAATAAACTGAATTTGATAGTTTGTGCTTTAAGCCAAGGGCTATACTGTTGCTGTGAAGATTCAGCCATCTATTTGTCTTTGTGTTGCTTATAACATCTTCCTCCAATGTGTTTAGCACACCACATTTAAAATCAAAATTTTGCAATATTTCATACTTGAAGGTAATCCAATATAGTTTGCCACCAATGTTTTATCCATATCCCTCGAGTAGTGGGTTTGGTAATATCAATAACAATTATGACTCTAAGAAATTTTCCCTATCCCAAGCCTTCTTTGTCAACATCTACTTTAAGAACCTGACCAACAACAGATCCAACTTGTTCATCAACTTACTTGGACATACTTGCTAAAGGCATATTATGGAACTGAACTCAAAAATGTTCTTGAGAAAAAAAAAATTATTTGGTGTAGTATTTCCTTCAAAATCTTGGATCGCTACTAGAGACTTGTCAAACGACCAGGGCCTTCTAAGTATGATTTATTTTTGTCATCTACCTTTTGAAATTCCATTAGGAATCTATCCTCCCCTATCTCTTTGAAAGTGATCCAGCCTTCAGGTTTCCACACTTGAGACATTGTGGACCTAAAGCCTTCTTTGTTCACCCCTTTTTCTGATACGATCATTACCAAGGAGAAAAAAAGCTATAGACAGTCAGTTGTGTAAGTGCGGGACAAACGCCGACTAATTTGGCAAAAATAAAAAATGCACTGTTTAGTATCTCCTTCATTTTCCTTCAAACTCTCCCTCTATCCAATCAACTTTGGCACTATGTTTCGCTCTCGAGTTCTCACAGATGACCCCTTGAACTCTCCCTCCTTCCATTTCCCTCCCTCTCTATTTTTAGCCCTCGAGTTCTCACCTCCCTCAAAGATGACCTAGTATACCTTCCTCCCTCGAAGCTGACCTCCCTCCCTCAAATTCGGGATGAGGAGTCACTATGGTAGAGGAGTCAGGAGCTGGTCCTTTGATTGGCCTGCTCAGAGGCCACTATGGCTAGGATAGAGGAGTGGGGCCAGTTGACAGCATGCTTGATGACGGGAGGGAAGTTGCAGATGCTTTCCCCAAATTCGGAGAGGACCTCGCTCTCATTGGAAGGGGGGAGAAGGGTTGCGCGTTGGGGGTCATCGATGTAGCCCGTGGATTCAAACTCTTTGTCATCATCGTTGTGGCGGGGGTGAGGAAGAGGTTCGTCTTCTTCCTCCTCCTCTCTCTCTTGCTTATACCATATCATCATTGTTTTTGAGCAAAAAAAAAAAAAATTCAGAGTGAAATCAAAACACAAATACGGGAGAGAAAGTGATAAGTGGAAACCACATATGGGAACCAGGGGAGTTATTAGCGATAAGTGGTCTATGAGGATTCTGTGGCTCTGTGCAATCGGAAGTGCAGTGGGCCTATATATGGTTGCTGTAGAAAGACAAACACTGAATAGTAATTGTTGCGCCTAAAATTTGACTCAATTAGTGAACCAAAAATTTAGAATAGTTTTACCTGCAAGTATATAAGTGTTGTAGTACCTAACAGAGTCGAATCCACAGGAATTAGCGTATATGATAAGAAAAATAAACTCAAACAATGAAAAGAAATTACTAAAAGGAACGTGCAATCTAATAGAAGAGAAAATTATCGAATTGAAGATTTTTAAAGTAACATAATAAAACTAAAATGATAAAATAAATTGATATGGAGAACGACTACGGTTTCGAAGATTCGTCTAATAATTTAGAATGTTATTTCCGATCAATTTACTTCAATTAAACTAAAATAACGATTTCATTTAATTGAAGGATTTAACATTTAAGGTCAAGAAAAATAGTAACTAATGATTAAGCATGAACGATTGATAGTTAAAATATTCACAAACTCATTTAAATATTACAGGGATTGTTTCAAGCATTCATTGTATTTGAAAATCATAATGAATCAAGATATATATATATATATATATATATATAAGTAATCAAAATATTCAATAATAAAATCATTCAATCGATCAAACTTACAATATAAATTCTAATGTTGATCCGAAAATAATGTTTAAATCATTAGACTTCATCTCTAACCTTACTACAAAAATTTAGCCAATCATGTTCATTATAAGAGCCATGAAAATCAAATAAATATTCTCCATGATAAAACTAAAATAAAACATAAAACTCAACACAAAAAAAAAAAAAAAAAAAAAAAACCACGAGAGAGCAAAAGTGGAGAAAAGATAAAGCCAAAAATTCCCTTCACGTCTTGCTGTGTCTACGTCTCTCCAACTTGCACACTGAGTCCCAAGTTAAAAGTCCTCCCACCAGTTGAAATAAAAAGCTCTCTCCTATTCGAAAAATCACTGTAGCGTTTCTTCCAAGCCTAGGCAAATAAAAACTATGAAAACTGTCCACTCCAACGTGAGTCCCTTTCATTCGGTTTCCAGCAGTTTGGTAGCCGAAAACTCCAGCCCCCACTTCGTTTTTGGCTCCTGCTCTGTTTTCCTTTTTTTTTTTGTTCTTCAGCCTCTCTCTCTCTCTCTCTCTCTCTCTCTCTCTCTCACTAAAACTAGACCTCTTAGTCCAGAAAAGCTCCCCTTTCTCACTCCTTTCTGTTTAGTTGAAGTCCACAGAAAGCTCAAGCTCTGCAGTTTTCTTTTTCTTTTTGGTTTTTTTTTCCTCTAAGTTCCCTTGTCAGAACTAGTCCATCATTGTCCAAATAATTTCTACCTTTTCTTTTTTTTTCTTGAAGTCCATCTCTCTCTTGCTCCCCGTAAGTCCCTCACTCCCTTTCACGTTTCAACTCTTATTCCCTAAGAAAAACTTCTCTGTGACATGAACGAGAAAGAAGAAAAATAAAATAAACTCTCCTGCCAATCAAAAGCTCCCCCCTTTTATGGGTTTTAGAGCAGGAGAGTAAAAAAAAAAAAAAAATACAACTCTCCCCCTTTTCGTTCTGAGTCCAAAAACCAGAAAGAAGCCCCCTTTTATGAAACAATAAATCCTCCATTCCCTTCGTTAGTGTGCTCCCTATCTTTTTTAAGTTTGACGTCCATTTTTTGTTTTTATTTTCCCAAGTTCCGATTGCTCCTCGTGTTTGAAACTCACCAGACGAAAGCTGCCTTGTGTGTCGTCCCAAAAAAGAAACCTCTCCATAAATTACTCACCATCTGCAATAATCCTTTCCTCCCAGCGCAGCGTTTTCACCAGTTTTTATCTGGTTCCCTTGCGTTTTGTCTGAGAGTCCAACAATGGCCTCTGGCTTTTTTGCACTTCATCCAAGATTTTCCCTACTGTGTCATGTCTAAAGCGAGAAACTGTCACGTTGCCCTTTTCTATTTCACTACATGGTAAACATGAAAAGGGCATAAGCTGAAAGTGAAAATACTACCTTGAACAAAAGAATTTCATTTCTAGTACGTAGACTTTGGGAAGACTGCGAGAGGCACCTCTTATTTAAAAACATTCCAAAAACAAGAAATGAAATAACACAGAAAATTAGAAACTCAAAAAAAAAAAAAAAGATTAAAATAACATAGTCGTGTTGTGCATATGAGGTAATATTTTACAATTAAATCACATGTTATAAAAATTAAGCATAAACATGATATTATCAATTAAAAATCACAAATTGTATTTATACTTATTAACTATTTTTTCATCTATAACCAATAATAATGTTATTAAATAATTATAATGTATTGGTTCTAAATATATAAAATATGCAATATTTTAGTTCAATCAGTAACCAGATGTTGGTTGAGAATTTGAAGGCAATGGAGGGTGAAGGTAGGGACGAGCATGCTTAAATACAAGCATGTAACATGATAGAAAGTTTGTAAAATATTTTTAAAGTTCTTCCCTAGGTTTCCAGATTGGGCCATCTGTTTATGCACAATGTTTCTTCTTTCCCCCTCTCATGACATCAAATTTTCACTGGTTGGTAGGCCTCTCTTTGATAATTATTTACTTTCTTTTTAAGTTTCGACCATTAAAAAAATTGGAGAGAGAGAGAGAGAGAGAGAGAGAGAGAGAGAGAATGAATTTGGGTATGAAGAAGGGGGCTGAAGGGAAGGAAGGAGAAATAGGCACTATGGAAGATAATTTGCTAAAAAGGTAATGAAAGGAAGCATGACAAGGAGAGTGAATTTGGGTTGGGGTGGATTGCTTCTTGTCTCGTCACTACCTTTGAGCACTGCTTCTGTGTGTATTTGTGTGCTTAGATCCACCGATGCCTAGCTAACAAGATGACATAAGTTACTTGGTTTTTTTTTTTTTGAACTAACAATGTGAACACGAATACGATCAACTGAAAACCCACTTGAAAGCTAGATGAAAGCCACAATGAGCTTTGTTAGTGTTTTGCTTTCTTTCTTATTTTGCATTTTGTGTTTTGTCTTTTTTTATTTTTTTATTTTTTTATTTTTTAAGCTGACATGGTGCCAACGACTCCCCACCGGTTGCATAATGCGATTGTTCGTAGAAGAATTGTATCAAGAAACATTGCTTCCCTCTGGTTTCTAAGTTTTGAATAACACTTTCTGATAGATTCTTGTTCCCTTTCCTCTCTAACGTTGAAACCTTCCCAGAGTGTTGACAATTCTTCATCAGCCATACTACTCTACTGATAAAATCTGAGATTCTTTGACAAAGCAAACAAACTCAAACCTTACTCTTTGGAGAAGAGGACTCCCGAACAAAAATATTCGTGCCCAAGGAGTTTTGTAGATTTTGTTTTTAATGAACTGGGATGCTAGTATTGGCTGACTATAAAGTGGGTTAGAAAAGTTATTTGTGTATTATTAGTTAAGACTAAATTATAGTCCAAATAAAAGAAATAGAATCAAAATTAAATTATTGCCCAAATAAGAGAGTAAAAAGGTCCCACCGAGATTTGAACTCGGGTTACTGGATTCAGAGTCCAATGTCCTGACCACTAGACCATGGGACCTCTTGAGTGTTTAAAGGATGAATACATAATAACATCATAAGCTAGAGTGTTCATTTGAATCAATCCCTTGAAGCTAGAAGCTGTCTCACTCCTGAGCACTGATGAGAAGAGCAACGCCAAGCCGTCTACTCCCTCCCGCCGCAGTGTACCTCCATCCTCATCCACCCCTACGTCCGTACAGAAATGGTGGGTCAATCTTTAAATTCTCAGAACCCGGCCCCTTACCACGTTTTTCGTCAAAACCCAGGTGGTTTATGGCCACCTCTCTTCCTCCACCAGAATGGGTGGAGCCCTTCAACGATGTCTCTGAAGTAGTCTCAACCCGCCAACAGCTAGAGCCATCTCCTTGGGTTGCCCAAATTCTCAACCTCCTGGATGGATCCTTGGCCATGGAGGCCAACTTAGACTCGTACTGCCACAAGTTCTTGATCAGGTTGTCACCTAGCTTTGTTTCATTAGTTTTACAGTCTAATAAACTTTGCGAAGATCCCGGTATTGCTTTGCGCTTCTTTTATTGGGCCAGTAAGCAAAAGAGTTACGCCCATAGTACTGAATGTTATGTGTCTTTGGTTGAACTTTTATCTTCATGCGGTAATATAGATAGGATTGCAAGTGTTTTAAAGGAGTTCAAGGAAATGGGTTTTGTAATGACGTTGTCAGCCGCTAATTCTTTGATTAAGAGCTTAGGGAGTGTGGGAATGGTTGAGGAATTGTTGTGGGTCTGGCGTAGACTGAAGGAGAATGGGATTGACCCAGGGTTGTACACGTATAATTTCTTGGTGAATGGGTTGGTGAATGCGATGTTTATTGAGTCGGCCGAACGGGTTCTTGAGGTAATGGAAGGTGGGAGAGTAGGACCGGATGTTGTGACGTATAATATAATGATTAAAGGTTATTGTAAAGCAGGGAAGAAGAAGAAGGCCATGGAGAAGTTAAGGGATATGGAGTTGAGAAATGTGGAGCCTGATAAAATTACCTACATGACTTTGATGCAGGCATGCTATATGGATGAGGACTTTGATACTTGTTTGGGTCTTTATCATGAAATGGAGGAAAAGGGGTTGGAAATTCCGAGTCATGCATATAATTTAGTGATTGTTGCGCTTTGCAGGGATGGAAAGTGTGCAGAAGGACATGCTGTGTTCGAAAGTATGATTCAGAAAGGTTGTAAAGCGAATGTGGCCATTTATACTACCCTGATTGATTCTTATGCAAAAAGTGGGAACATGGAACAGGCAATAACGCTTTTTCAGAGGATGAAGAATGATGGGCTCGAACCGGATGAGGTTACTAATGGTGTTATTGTTAATGGGATGAGTAAGAGTGGGAGATTGGAGGAAGCCATGGAGTATTTTGAATTCTGTAGAGGTAATGGGCTGGTGGTTAACGCTATGTTCTATTCTAGTTTAATTGATGGTCTTGGAAAGGCTGGGAGAGTGGATGAAGCAGAAAGGCTTTTTGAAGAAATGGTTGAGAAGGGATGTCCGCGAGATTCATATTGCTACAATGCCCTTCTTGATGCCTTGGCTAAGGGTGGGAAAATTGATGAAGCATTAGCCCTCTTTAAGAGGATGGAAGAGGAAGGTTGTGATCAGACAGTCTATACATACACAATACTTATCAATGGACTGTTCAACGAGCATAGAAATGAAGAGGCATTGAAGATGTGGGACATGATGATCGATAAGGGTATCACTCCAACTGCAGCATCTTTCAGGACTCTTTCAATTGGCCTTTGTCTGTCAGGCAAGGTAGCTAGGGCGTGCAGGATATTGGATGAGCTAGCTCCAATGGGTATTCTTCCCGAGACAGCTTTTGAGGATATGATCAATGTGCTGTGCAAAGCTGGCCGCATCAAGGAGGCCTGCAAGCTGGCTGATGGGATTGTTGATAGGGGTAGAGAAATACCAGGGAGAGTTCGTACTATTCTAATCAATGCCTTGCGGAAAGCAGGCAATGCAGACTTAGCAATAAAGTTGATGCATAGTAAGATTGGAATTGGATATGATAGAATGGGCAGCATTAAAAGGCGTGTGAAGTTCCGGGTTCTGTTTGACAATTGAGGGTCTTGTTGGTAACTGAATTATTTTTAGAATATTTTATTATTATTTATAAATAGTTTATTATTATTCATAAAGTATTTATAGATGATATGAGTCTTTTGCAAAATATTTTGGTTTACGTTCTTGGCAGCAGTTTTCCCGATGGCTATGTAATTTGAAAGCTTTCATCAAATTGTTAACTGTGTGAAGATGTGGCTGTTGTTGACTTTTCAGTTTGTTCTTGTACTTCTAACGAACATATCTTCCCATCAATGGTTAAAATGCCTAAAAGTTTTATGAATCGTCTTTCAGCTCATTGTGATGGCAGACGAGACTGATGAATAGACTTCAACTCTTCAGCTGCTTAGTACTTGTAGTTATGTTGTGTGCGCGATCTTTGGTTCAGCAATTCAAAACTTCTTATCGTATACAAACAATCAATTCAAATGCATATTTAAGTGGATTTTCGATTTCTGATAGCATTTACATCCGGCTTCCTATATATGTCCAAGGGTGGTAGATGGACTCTCATTAAGAGCACTTTATTTAATCTTTTCACTTATTTCCTATCTCAGCTTATTCCCGATACCCACTAGTGTGGCTTCTCGTATCGAGGAAACTTTCCATAATTTTCTTTGGGGAGCAATGGGGGATGGAGCTAAAGTCCATCTCGTGGATTGAGATAAAGTTTGTTCTCTAAGAAAATGTGGAGGTCTAGGGTTGTGTAATATATAAGGGTTTTCAACAAAGCACTTTTGAAAAAATAGTTGTGGAGGTATCATAGTGAAGGAGAGGGCTTATGGAGAGAAGTGATAGAGTCTAAGTATGAGAGCATTCGGGATGGCTAGTGCACTAACAAAGTTAGGGGAGCACATGGAGTGAGATTGTGGAAAAACATAAGAGCTGGTTGATATAGATTTTCTCAATTTTTTAGAGTCACTATTGAAAGCGACAACAATGTTTATTTTTGGCACGATGTGTGGGGTGGGGACATGGCTCTTAAGCAGGTGTTTCCTATGCTTTACCAAATTGCTTGTGATAAAGAGGTTGTTGTGGCTAACTTATTGGTATGCTCTAATGGGGCTATACATTGGAATGTGAGATTTTCAAAAGTAGCCCAAGATTGGGAGCTGGACATGTTTTCTGGCTTCTTTGATTCGTTATATGTTATGTCATTTGGCAATGAGATGAGAGATAAGCTGTTGTGGAATCCAAGTGGAAATAAAAAATTCTTTATGCATTCTTTTTATTCGGCTCTCTGGGGGTTTCCTAATGATTATAGCTATCATTGAAAGGCTATTTGGAAGTGCAAGGTACCCACCGCTTTCTTTGTTTGGACAGTATCTATTGGGCGGATTTGTTATATACTATCTCATTTGGCAATGAGATGAGAGATAGGTTGTTGTGGAATCCAAGTTGGAAAAAAAAAAAAAAAGTCTTGGTGCGATCTTTTTATTCAGCTATCTTGGGATTTCCTAATGATCATAGCTATCCTTGGAAGGCTATTGGGAAGTGCAAGGTAACCCCCAGAATTGCTTTCTTTGTTTGGACAACATCTATTGAATGGATTCTCACCTCGGATAATTTAAGAAAACGTAATCTCATTATTTTAGATTGGTGTTATATGTGTAAGAGTGATTGGGAATCAGTTGATCCTCTCTTATTACACTGAAGTGGCCCGATGTTTATGGAATGAGGTCTTAAATAGGATAGGGGTGGCATGGGTCATGCCTGGAAGTGGTAGGGATCTTATGTGCTGCTGGAAAGGTATATAGGGAAATGCCTAAATATCTGCTGTGTGGAGAATGATCCCTCATTGCATTATATGGTGTGTGTTGTTGGAGCGAAGCCAGAGGTGCTTTGAAGATATGGAACATTCTGTGGATTAACTGAAACAATTTTTCTACAATACACTTCTTTCTTAGGCTTCGACAATTATTTGTAACACGGATAACCTTCATACTTTGCTTATAACTCTTACTAGTATTTAGTTGTAATCAGGCATGTTCTTTGTATACCACTTGTGTACTCGGGCTATGCCTCTTATATCAACAAAACTTACTTTGACTTATATATATATATAAAAAAAAAAATCCTTAAATTTTAGTTAGAAATCACACTACCTATAATTTTCTCCTAAATTTTACTTATCTTTAAAAAACCTTTCACATCTCATTCTCTATCATTTCTCTATTATATTAAAATCAGATTTTTTTTATTTTTTTATTATTATTTCTACTACTTTATTTCTGTATCTTTAACTATTTCCTATAAAATAAATATAAAAATTGATTTAGGAGATGAATAGTGGCTCCCCAAATATAGGGAGTCACTGTTTACATCCTAAACCTATACCTGAAAATAGAGAATCAGATAGAGTGTTTGTTTTGTCAAAAAGTTAAGTTGATTTTCTAAAATTTAGAGATTTGAAGAGTATAAAAAACCATATGTGAATGCTCTAACAAAGCCAATATGTGTTCTATATGTATTCTTTTTCTTTTTCTTTTTTATTTTTTTATTCTTTTTTTATGTAAGCAAGTTTAATTCCAGATAAAATAAACACACTAATACATCTGAGTCCATGATTATACAAATACAGAAGGAGGGTCCTTGCCACTATGGAATTCTAGTACACAATCTAGGATACAAATAAGGGCAATGCTTCCATATATGTGACTGAAAGCAGCCCATTGCGCTATCTTATGCGCACATTGATTTTGAGATTGATGAATTTTCTTCACTCTCAATTCTTCAAAGGTAGGAAGCAGGTAATGAACGTCTCTTGAAATGTTCTGCATTGTCCAATCTATTGGGAGCATTTGATTTGATAATGACTTGAACTACCTGTTTGGAATCTCTTTTTATGATAATTTTTTTGGTGCATCTGTTTGCTGCTTTTTGGGTTGCCATTAGTGTTGTAGCTGCTTCACCAACATTTGGATTTGTACTATGGATGAAATTTGTGAGTACAAATACTAGGGTGCCTTGGTCATTTCTACATATGGTTGCAATTGTGCTTCCATCCTTCCTGACTGCCACATCAATGGAGAGTGAATGGAATCCTTGTGGAGGGGCTTGCCATTTGGGGTCTTGTTGAGAGGACTTAAAGTTCCAAGCTCTGCTGTGCTTAGAGAAGATTTGGAAGACTTTAGACATGAACCAGTTTGGAGTGGGACAATTTGCATTATGAATAACATGATTTATGAGAAACCATAAGTTATCCATAGCAAGAAAGGCAAAGATTTGGAATGAATGGGTTTCCTCATTAGGGATTTGAAGACCTGTTGATGGGTTGAGAATGATTAAGATCCCGATTGAGATCGGTTGGCTTGCAAATTTCGCAATGTTTATGGGCCAATTAGAATGTCTCCACAAGTTCTAGAAAATGGACAGTTGAAAAACAAATGAGAGAGGTCCTCTTCTTCATATTTGCACAAAGGCCAAAGAGCATGGTCCTCACTCATGGGGATGAATCTTTTTAGAAGGGCTCTCTAGTGGGAAGTATTTGATGCATAACCTTCCAAAGAACATGTTTAAGTCTGTATTGGCTCTTTAGCTTCCACAGTTTTTTGAATGTAACATTTATCTCTTGCATTTGAGGTGATATTTGAATTTTAATCATGGTGTCATAGGCTAATTTCACAGAGAAATTCCCAGTAGAATGGTGCAACCAGGTTACCTTATCAGGTATGGAGAAGTAGTTGAATGAACTGAGTGGGATTTTGAGAATGATGTTAACAAAATCAGTGTTGAAAAGAGCTTGAAGAAGGAGGATGTTCCATCTTTTGGGTTCTTCCAAAGTCAGTTCAGCTACTTTTATATCAATCTCATTGATCGGGTTATTTGGATTTGGTGTAGGTCTGAGAGTGGGTAGACCAGTGATCTAGGGGTGAGTCCAAACATCTATAATGGTTCCATTGTTGATCTGAAAATACTTACTGTCCTTTATAAAATCTCTTCGCTTTAGAAGTCCCTTCCAGAGCTTGGGATAAGTATTTCTCCCAATTACGTACAGGAAAGTTGTGTTTTTCATATATTTACTTGTTAAGAAATTTTTCCAAAGGTTGTTTGTGTTATTGCAAAGGGACCAGGAAAATTTTAAAATAAGAGCATTGTTGAACAGAGAGTTTTTTAAGCCCCAGAATTCCTAGAGTTTTTGGCATGCAAATAAATTTCCAAGATTTAGGGGTAAAATTATGGGGCTTGGAGTTGTCTGTACCCCACCAAAATCTGCAAAAGATCTTGTCCAAATGATTGGTGATTGTTCTTGGGATCCGCATTGTGGCCATAGTGTAAGAGGGAATGGTGCTAGCAACAGTTCTAATCAAGCTTGTTCTCCCAACCTGAGAAAGGATTTTAGTTTTCCAACTTTGTAGTCTTGACTGAATTTTTTTCACTGTTTCTTTGAATAAACCTCTTTTGTCAGCCCCAATAAAGAGAGGGACTCCTAGACTAGATATCTAAGAATTGGTGGGGGTAGTTTTAAGGTCCAAGGACTCTCTAATTTCTGTTATGGTGTTGTTGGAGGTATTGCTACTAAAGTGCATGGAGGACTTAGCAAAATTGATTTTCTGACCTGATGTGTCTAGACATTTAACAAAAGATTGAGCGTTATGAGTTGAGGCTATCCCAAAAAGGATGAGGTCATCAGCAAAAAGTAGATGTGAAACAGTTGGACCTCTTCTTGAAAAACTAATACCCTTGATTGAATTGTTACTCTCTTCTCTAAGGATCAATCTCGAGAGCACTTCATTGCCCATAATAAACAGGAAGAGGGATAATGAGTCTCCTTGCCTTATGCCTCGAGAAGGCTGAATAAATCCCGTAGGGAAGCCATTGAAAATTGTGGAATAGGAAACAATAGAAATGCATTCTTTTATTCAATTGATCCACTTTTGATTGAATCCCGAGTAATAGAAAATAGAGAGTAAGAAGGACCATTTCATAAAGTCAAAAGTTTTTTCCATATCAATTTTTATAGCCATTTGTCCTTTCGTACCTCTTATTTTCTTTAATGAGTGAAAGATTTCTTGGGCCAAGATTGTGTTCTCTTGAATTAAATGCCCCAGGACAAAAGTTGTTTGGTAAGTGGAGATAATGTTTAGGAGAATCGCTTTGAGTCTATTAGCAATAATTTTTTCAATTATTTTGTAGTAGACGTTTAAAAGGTTAATAGGGCAAAAATGATTGGCAGCATTTGGATTATCAATCTTCGGGACAAGGGAAATGTTGGTATAGTTCCATTCTTTGAGCATTTTGCCTTTCTCTTTTTCAATGGGGATTTGGCAGAGAAAGTATTTTTCAGCACTTGTTATTTTGTTTGGAAAGAGATTATCAATATCTTTAGAGATTTCAAGATTAGATGTGGTGAAGATATTCTTGAAATGATCTTGGAATGTTTGTTTGATGTAGGTATGATCTATAGTCCAATTTCTCGACCCAATTTTTAGACTCAATCTTACTTCTTCTTCTCCTTATAACAGTGGACGCATGGAAAAAATTTGAGTTAAGGTCAAAGGTAGTTAGCCAAGTAATCCTAGATTTCTTTCTCCAAATGGCTTCTTCTCTTCCGTGAAGTTCCTCAAGATTTTCTTTCAAACTCTCTTCCAACAAGATTGAATTAGAAGTTGGTGGCTGAGTTTGGATTTCAGTGAGGGACTTGTTGAGTTCTTTAATGCCAGTTTGAATGTCGCCAAAGCTATTTTTGTTCCAATGCTTTAAAGCAATTTTTGTAGCGTTCAATTTTTTAGAAGGTATGTACACAGGGTTACCTACAATATTGGTGTTCCAATCATTTTTTATAACCTCAATGCTTAAGGGGTCCCTAGTCTAGAATTCTTCAAATTTGAAAGACTTTGGTGAATCATGGAATTGGTCTATGTCGAGAATCATCAGGGAATGATCCAAGGCTGATCTTGTGAGGATTTGAATGGAAGCATTGGGAAACAAGCTATTCCATTGGATATTTATTACTCCTCTTTCAAGTCTCTCCTTAATATTGTGAGGACCATGCTTGTTATTAGACCAAGTGAACTTTGGGCCTGAGAACCCCGTATCAATTAGATCATATTTTTCCATGAAAAGGTGTAGCCCTTTTGGGTAGAAGGATTAACAACAGGTTTGCCCCTATTTTCTCATTTTGATTAAGAATAGGGTTGAAATCACCAATAGTTAATATAGGACTTGGGAAAGCTTTAGTTATGAAATGGGGTGTCCCAAAAAGTTCTTTTTTTATTTTTTATTTTTTTATTTATGTTTTAAATACTTGAAATGACAGTAAATCAGATTGAGCAACCAAGGATTATGACAAGGACCGAATACATCAATATAGATATTATATTACTAGAAATATGAACAAGATCCCTGTTCAAGCCTGAACGCCACAAAAACAGCAACCCTCCCCACTTTCCAGATGGGGGATAATTCACAAAATGGGAAAAGCCTAGCCTATTCACAATATTAACAGTATTTACATGCATTAAAAGGGTTTCAGATAGGAAAATTGCATCTGGTGTGAAGCTTGATGTAGGCCTTAAAGTTTCTAATTGCACGAGAATGGCCAATACCTTGGCAATTCCATGATAAAAGCTTCATGTTTGGGATGGTGACCCTACCACGTCGATCATGGATTTAGGGGAAACAGAGTCATTGTTGGAGATTGGAACTCATTACCCGATTCTTCAACTGCTGGATTTCTGTAAGGATTGAATCTTTTACTTTTCTGATGAGTCTTGACTGCTCCTTTGCTTTTGCCGGAGGTCTTGTGTTGGTGGATATCTTTTGTAATCTGCAAGCTTCCTCTTTCTGGAATTCTGGTTTGATCGGCTTTGGTGTCCCATCTCCATGGTTTGTTTCTTCTTCCACATAGGCCATTTTGATTATAAAAGTTAGATATAATTTTTTGTAGGAATTTGAATCCGCTCAAGTTTTAAGTGAGTGGTCCTTCCTCTTTCTTGTGAGAGTTGGTTCTGATGTTTGTTTTCCAGAAAGGTTTGTTGCTTCATAGGATTCTGGGTGATTTGTGTTCAGGGGGATGTTCTCGAGGGCTGGCTGAATGGGCTTGAGGTTGGGTTGGGTTAACTTCATGTGGGCTGGGCAATTTTCTTTGATGTTTCGGTTCTTTGTAGAGGTTGGTCATTTTCATATGGGCCTACGTATGTGTTTGTTGTTTGGTATATGATGGGTTCCTTTGGTTTTTGGTTAAGGGTTACACAAGCTCTTCCAGATGGGCTAACAAGAAGTGAGAAGTTGTGTCTTGGGTTGGTTGGGCTTCTGTTCTACCAAGTGGGTTGATTGCATATCGGGCCTGGGAGGTTTTGGAATTGGGCTATTATTTGTTTAAACACAGATGGGTCAGTTTTAATAGGTGGGTTGAGTTCATTGGTTTCCTTATTGTGTTGAAAACCGACGGTGGGGTTTAAATGAGGGATCTGAGGATGGAAAAATGGTTGCTGTACGTCATGGTTTTTTTCCCAATTTAAGACTGTCAGACAGTGTCACATGTTCAAAGGGGATTGGCACGTTTGTATTGAAGGGTATTTTGATTTGACTGTATGGGGTGAATGTTTGTTGATTGGGTGGCAGACGTCAAGTAATATTTTCTTCTGAAACTCGGCTCTCATTAAAAGCTTTTGAGAGTGAGTTTTGTTACCTTTGGATATCGCCACATGGACACAGAGCGATGCATGGGGAGTCTGTAACCTTGCATGGTTGTTCCTCAGGAAAGATATGAACAGTGTCCTCATTGGCGTTGGAGCTATTGCTGCCTTTCAGAAGCTGGGGATGCAGACGAATTTTTTCTGCATTTGGTTCAAATAGCATCTTCCCTTTTCCTTTTAGTATGGCTTGAGTATGGGTTGATTCTCCAGCTGCTATCAGTGTTTCGGGACAGAGTATTTTGTGTAGTAGTTCTTGGATTCTGATTGGGGGGAGGGGTGTAGGATGCTCGTGAGCTTGAGGGTCTGGTTTAGCAAGTATCCACATTGAGTCTTCAGGTCTCACGTTTCTTCTTTGTTCATGGCCATTTGCTCATAGCCATTGCTCATATGGAAGCTCTACAACCGTGCCCATATTGATAGGGCAAGCTTGATGGACATGGCCTAGACATCCACATAGGTAGCAAAACTCTGAGAGCCTCTCATACTTGAAAGATATTTTTGCTTGGCTTCTATAGATCTTCGGTAGAGAAAAGCCATCTGGGATGGGTTTTATAGTGTCTATTTCTACTCTGATCCTTGGGAGTTTTCTAGCAGTGACGGTGGAGGTCATTATAGGATCAATATCAAGCAAGTTTCCCATCATTCGTCCAATTTTTTTTTTGCGTTACTCCAATTAATTAGTTCCAGCGGCAATCCATGTATCTGAACCCAGAAGGCCAAGTACCCGAGGTCAATTTCATTAAGGCTAAGACCTGATTGCCACTCTTTGAAGATCATATGATATCCTTTAAAATTTCAAGGTCTTTGGGTATAGACTCTATTTTTGTCTTGGGGGGTGGGGAAGGTGAAAATGGAGGTATTTGTGCCAAGGTCTTCGATGATGAGCCCTGTGATACAGCTCCAGACGTTTTGATGATGGTATGGAATGTGTATTTATTCAGGGGCTTCGAGGAGATCATTTTTCCTATGAGGGCATGGTTCGAGATTTTTTCAGCTTTTTCTGTGGCTGGTTCCAGTAGAATGTCATCCTATGTAAGCGCCTCAGTTTGAGAAACAAGAAGGTTAATGTCTGGTGGATCTTGTTTCATGGTGTATTGGAAGGGTGGATTGTAGGTTTGGTTTGGGTCAAGGCTAGGTCTGAAATGGGAAAGACTTCTAACTCGGGAAAGGATGATCGTGAGGGGAGAGGCAAAATGAGGAGAGAGAAACATATTGAAAGACGGGATTATGCTCCTCTATATGTATTCTGATGAATTGAATGGGATTTGTCATTGAGGAGGGCCAATATAAATTTTCTGAAAAAGCATATGCCCAACCTAGAAGCCAAATGTTTGTTCTAGTAAATGAACGATATTAATTCGAGAACAGTGGTGGCCTTCCCGATCTTCAACATGCATTTTGTTCGAATATTCACACCTGATCAACCCTCTGCACTTCCTGGCATTCACTCCCGGAAATTGAAACAACTGTAACCTCCCATGGCATTCACTTCCTAGCACTTGTAATTTCTTCTTTCTCCTTAGGGATCATGGCATACATAAAGACAACAAAAGTTAATAAGCGAAGAGACAAGTGCTAACGTATTGATATTTCTATGTTACAACCGAGGACAATGGTTTAGAATTTCTACTTTAACATGAGTTATGTCAGGTTTAACACACCACTTACTGCAGGACGTATTATATTAAAAAACAATTATAATACCAATGTTCTTTTATGTAAAATGATGTGGTAGGTTTTAGCTTTTTACATTGACAACATATTTTTTTTTTTTTTTTAAAATACAAACTTATAACAGATTTATTTTATTAGGAGATGCTTGGGGAGTGAAATAAAACAAAAATTTTATAAATAGTAATAAAATAGTTTGTGAATAGTAATGAGATAGTTTCGGTGCTGTTTGGATAGTAAGTTGAGGTGAAAATTGAATAAACTATTGATAGAATATTATCTTTTAATAATATTATTATTTTGAAATTTGATAAAGTTGAATTTTTTATTATATTTTATTTAAAAATTTGAGAAGGTTGTAATGATGAGATGAGATAAAATATTTTTACTATCGAAATGGGGCAGTTTTATGGGATTTTGGGAAATGAGAGAGAAAATTTTGAATAAAAAATATTATAATAATATAATTTTTTGTTTTGTGATTTGAAACAAATTGAATTGTTTTTTGTTTTTTGTTTGAAAATTTGAGAAAGTTGTAATGATTAGTATGAAAAAATTATAATGATTAGTTTGAAAGTGTTTTTATTTGAGTGATATTTAGAAAAAAATAAGATGAGATGAAATGAAATAATATGTGATGGAATGAGATTTTCGCTTGGTTTGGATTTGAGAGGAGTAGGGGTGTAAAAAAATACCGATGAACCGGTAAACTAGATCGGACCAGACTGATCAATTGGTGGGTTTGATCTGGTATTGAATTTGGTTCGGTCTAGTACTTGTTTTATTTTTCTTAAAACTAGTAAAAATTGGTTCGGTTTGGATTTTTTTTCTAAAAACAGACCGGACTAGACTGGATAATACTGATTTATATATATTTTAATTTTTTATATTGCATATAATTTTTATAAATAATATATAATTATATAGAAAATAGTTTTGTATTATATGATAAATTACTAATTAATATAATATTAAATTTTAAAGTTTATCACTATAGTTTATTATATTAATAGTTATACTAATATTACATTGTGCATATTAATAGTTCTACTAATACTATATCACTATATATTGTAATATACTATAATGTATCACTATAGTCTATGATATAATTACAATAAATATTATAATGTACTACAATACATTATCACTATAGTATTAGATACTATAATATACTATATTATATATATATATATATATTATAATATATCATATAATATATTAAAACTAAAAAACCGAGCCGAACCGGACCAGAAACCAATAAAATTAACGTATTAGTTTAGGAAGGTAACCAGTGCGTAATTGGTTTTAGAAAATGAGAAAATCAGTATATACCGGTTCGGTCTTAAATTTTGTCCAAAATCAGATTGGACTAGACCCGTTACACCCCCAGAGAGGAGCTCTCAACCTATTTCATCTCATTTTATCTTATCATTACAATTTTTATAAATTTCCACACAAAATACAATAAATAATTCAATTTT
Source organism: Carya illinoinensis (assembly GCF_018687715.1). NCBI lineage: Eukaryota > Viridiplantae > Streptophyta > Magnoliopsida > Fagales > Juglandaceae > Carya > Carya illinoinensis. The sequence goes on along the minus strand of NC_056754.1, from coordinate 25,361,190 downwards.
TCAAATATCAAAATAATAATAATTTAAAAAAATAATACTTTATTCTTTCATCTCAATTTTTATCTCACCTAGAGTGAAAAAGAGTACAGCTTTCAGGCTTCATTTGTAATTTGAACTGAACTGAGATTAATTTAATTCAGTCTAATTTTAAATTGAGTCTAACATACAAACACTTTACTCTCAAATTACTAAATTTATTTAAAGTCAAAACTTCTTTGCATGTATGACCCACAACGACCCACAACTTTTTCCAACTCAATATCTCTTTATACGTGAGACCCATAATATTTTTCAACTTTTTATAAATACATTTAAAGTCATCTTAACATCTAAATTTATTTTAAGTAAATCTCACGGAATTTACTATACTATTTTAACTTATTACTATTTATTAAAAAACTCAACCTATATCAATCAACTTCAAAATGGGGCCTGTGTCCACAGCTCTATGCTAGGGAGTTATGGCTTGGGATGTTGGAACATGACTGTCCTAAACCATCACCTGGAAATGTTGGTCGCAGGTCTCTCATGATTAGCTATTGCCTTTTGCCATTCCCTAAAAGCCTGGCACAAACCCACCACTAGATCTCACCAATTTAGAGTATGGCCATCGGTGACCGGACGAGCCCTGATCTATAAATGGAACAAAGATTTCATTCTCCATCGTTTCATCTCATTCTAGAGATTTCAAATGCCCTGTGAACTCTCCCTTCCCATGCAGCAGAAAAATGAATGGGGCTGAATGACGACAATAAAGTTATATTTAAAAAATACTTTTAAAGGGAATAATCGTACATATACAATTTTTTTTAAATAATTATATTTTTAAATGAAGTGCATGGCTATAAAATTGGCAATTTTTTTTTTTTTTTTGGGGCCGGGATCATTTTGCTTATGTAAGTTTATGATCAATCTAGTGTATATTGTCCAGAATTTTTTAAGTGAGCCATTTTTATCATCATTAAACTAGCTTGAAGTCTTCATTAGGGGTGGGTGGTTGGGTTGGCTAGGTCCAAGCATGATGCCTCCAACTTTCGCTTGGGATAGAATAGAGATTTAGAGCGCCGAAACATATAACATAAGATTACATATCCCTGTACATGACAATTAATATACAATACATCTTATAAGTGCAATTAACAGAATGCAATATTCTCTGTGGATTAAGGAAGACAAAATAAAACTTATGCCCAAATAATTAAAAACATCACAATCCATTAATAACTATCATAAGTTCAAACAAAATAGTAATATAATCTTAGTACAGTTAATCATCATAAAAAGTCTCCAAAACTAGATCAATTGCTTCATACATTCTAGAGCATGAAGGGTTGGTGTTATAAACATCAGGATAAGGTCCAGTCTTTTCTCGATGTCTGTCTCCTCCTCAATCAATTGGATCCACCCATCCAATCCGTCCTCCTTGATTTCTGACACAACTTCTATCATTCCAAGTGTAATGATAGCGGGTCCACAAGGGGCAAGATTTACTTAAAATCTCAGTAAGTTAAACAACCAACATGTATAAAGATAAATTACGCATGATAAATGATAAATATGAAGTGCACGTAATGTGGAAAAATTAGTATATGTCTCCCATATAGATTCCTCAACATTTTCAAAAAAAATGAGATACACATTTTCTTACAGAGAACAATTTTCACTTTACTAGTAAAAATATCATAATGTTTCATTATTATTAGCAATTCATACTTAATTGTAACATCATAACGCATGGTATCGTTACAGTTCCCCATTTGCAGACTCGTTCTCAATGCATTGGTAACATAATATAATATCATAACATGTATACCCACCAGTTTTAGGTGTCATAATATTTGACTTTACTCTAGCGTCCTTTAAAAAAACCCATTTGAAACTTGTTGACTGTTCATTGTCAACCCAAGATTACCACTACATTCTTAAAATACTACAGAGTGGACAAAGGAGTTTCACTAGGATAATTCCCCGTCCCAGCCTTTGGAGTTGTGACCAAAATTGTTTTTCATGCTATGTTGAAAAAAATGTAGTTTATGGCATGTGCATGTGTAGCTAACTTTCGTATGAAAATGACATTTATATGCAATATGCTAAAAATGGTGAAAATATCACATGTCATATAAGTATATATTCAATGTATCATATAACATGATATTTTATACTCGGAATGACAATCATAACATGAATATTACATTTATCAATAAATTATAAATAACTAATGAATGTGTAAGTTAGAGGCCAACTTACAAACTTTCTGAATTTGAAAGGTCATAGCGGTTGAAATCAAATTCATACTAAGTTAGGATTTATATTACTACGAGAAGATGATCAAAAGGCTTCAAAATGGAGATTTACAAAAATATTCCTAAACTTTCAAAAATTGCCACTAAGTCCCTAATTTTTCACTGCTTGCAAATAATCTTCAAATCTAACCAAACTTTATGGATATCACATTTTTCATATTCTAAAACAATCTATGCCTTTAGAATTATAAAATTCAAAGTGGAGAACTAGCTCAAACATACCTAACCTATGGCATGCACTCTAGTTAATGCTTAAGGGTGTTTTCAACAATTGATCCCTATGAATACATGCTTATGCAATTTTCTTTAATTACAAATAATTACTATAGTCCTTAATGACATGAAAGAAGCAAAGTCTTGGATGAGCAAGATCATATCAATACTTAATTATGGCTAAAAATCTTAATCTTCATTAATCCTCCATTAATAAAGTATGATGCTCTTAGCTTAAATCATAAATGCATGCTTTTCAAAATTCACCCAAAACATGTATTTTCATTCCTATCCAAATTACAAGGTTTTCTAAATGCTCATTGATCAACCCTAGGTGAAATAAATCAAAATTTTATAATTTAATCATAACTTAATTAAAAACCATGCATGCTTGATGATCAACACAAAGTAGAATAAAAACTTATCATGACATGCTTCTAATTTCAAAATCAAACCTTCAAGGATCATTCTAAGACATTAATAAATCATATCAAATATTCTAAGACATGCCATAGCCAAAATTTTCACTTAAACACAATTTAAACACTTAAACCATTCTTAATGAACCCGGTTTTCAATTAAGCACGAGAACCTTTCTAAGCTCAACCAAAATTCACTCCAATATTTGAAAACAATATTTGACATATAAACTAAGATCTAGGGCAAGAAAACTTACAATTTTTATAGCTCACTCAAACTTCTAACACAATAACTCACAAGAACACCAAGAATAGTCAAACACTCAAACCTTTTGGTTTCTCTCAAAAATTAGGGGGAAAGATGGCTCTCAATAAATGGCAGAACCATCAATTTTTCTTAGAGGGAGCCAAATTTTTTATCGCACTAGATGTTTATGAAAAATATAAAATATTACAAAATCATAAAGCATATATAAAATTAAATTTTGATAATTTGCCAAATAACGTAGAAGTAAAACTTCAAAAACACAACTTAATGTCTGTTTCAAATTTTTGACAACAATATTTCATAGAATAATATTCATCAATTAATATTTTTGTAAATATGAAATATTTAGAAATTGTTTTATTAGTATAAACTATCAAGTGATTTTTCAGAATTCCATATTTTATTCTAATATTTAAGCTAATTTATCAAATTTCATGTAAAATCTATCTATTTTGGCGTCACATTAAGCATAGAATACTACAATTGAGACCTTAAATAAACTTTTCCATGTTCAATGAAGTTTAAAGGATAAATCATCTCCACTGTTTTTCATATAAATAATCAATCTTAAATGGTTTTTCTGGTATTTTCATTTTGGATTCTATATTAAGAAACTTAATATTGTATAATAAAAAACTTGAGAGTCAATGTTAATAATTTATTATTTTTCTTAATCTTAGTTTAATCTTAATTTTAGTGTGGCCACATCCTTGAAAATAGATAATATATAGAAGTTATACAAAATCTAGGGGTTATAGGAAACATATTAGAGTGAGACATTTCTATGTATATGGAAATTTTACAAAATTTTAGAAAGCATATGAGAATAAAGAAATTATAATTTTTTTTGGGTGGGGCCAATTTCTATATACATGGAATTATGAATAAAAGTTAGGGGTTATTTTGAATTTTGAAAAATTTTTAGGCAAGCCATATGTAGATCCGCCATTGCTCTCAATGCTCAAGAGGAGCTTGGAGATGAGGTGGGGAGGAAATGAGGGGGTGGAGGGGCTTTTTATAGACAACAATGGGGGAGGAGACATTGGCCTAAGCCCAAGGGGATTGGGTGAAGTGGGTGGTGGTGTAAGGAGCTGAAATCTCATCTTGCATTTCATCATCTGTGTCACTTGTGCAGAGCGAATAGTACCCTAAAACCACCATGACTTCATCAAGTTAGGTGCTACAATGATCCTAAGGGTGTTGGATAGGTTGTGGTGCTGAAGGAAGAGGAGAAAAAGAAACAAAAATCACATATGAAGCTGACGCGTTCAAGGATGGCATCTTGGAGAGTTTTGATCATGGCCTTGACTCATCCTCTTGTCCTTTCTTCATGGTTATTTTGTATAGGTCATAAGCTATTCTTGGAAGGCTTTTCATGTGAGGGAAGGGTTGTTAGTTGGCTGCCAATTGATCATGAAATGACAGCTCAAAAGAAAGGTGTGAAGGGAAGTGGGTTGCCAAAGTAAGGTTGGCTTGATGCCTTTGGCTGGGTGCCTTCTTTGGGTTGGAAAACTGATCAAATGCTCATGAGGGTCTCTTGGGGTTTGGGTGGTGATGGAGGTGGCGTGGGGTGGTGGCTCAGCCATGGGCATAGGTGAGGTTGAAATTCAACCAACTTGGTTTCAAGGTGTAATCAGTTTGATGTTTTGGTTTGGTTCTTGAAACTAAATCCATCTGAGGCTTAGTCTGGCTCTAAAGATATCATTTGAGATGTTTAAAGACCATAGTGCCCTTGAGAAAAGGTACAAAAGAATGGGCTTAGGGGCAAGACAGTCCATTGCACACAAAGGGCACATATGTGTGCCGATTAGTGTAGTTTGGGATTAAATATGTCATTTCTCTTAATGACATGTGTCTAGGTTTATTTAGGATTTTGATATGATGTAAGAATGATGTAATTGAATAATAAAACAAGAAAATTTTAGATAAAAAAGGCTAAAAAGATTAAGAAAGAAAATTAAACTAAAAAATATGGTTTAAATATCACTAATAATGGGTAAGTTGATTAAAGGTCTTAACCCAATTCCAAAACTTAACTTGGGTTCAAAAAATCACTTAGGGCATGATATGAGCTTGAGTAAACCCATGGTATGGTGTATTGGATTTCAAATTGAAGAGTGAATAGAAGCAAAACAAGGTTTTGGGCCTTGTTGGGCTCAAAAGGGCCATGAGTGTGAGTGGATGTTTTATGGGCTTTGGGTATGGATTGATAGGAGGTATTTTTTTTCTAGATTTTGAGAGATTATAAGAGGCTTCAAGATCCACAAAGATGGGATTTGAAAGACTTATCTTAACATAATTGGGCTATGGGTGAAGCCTATACCAAGTTAGGCTTAAAAGGCCCTATGTCTTCCTCAAACTTGGACTAACGTTATCCTATCAAGACTTGTACTCCTATGAGGCTTGGTTTAAGGCTTTTAATTCTTGGTCCATTCACATTCTAAAGTTCAAAGGGCCTTAATAGGTTTACTAATGGGCTTGCTTCCCTAATCCTTCATGCTTAATAATTAATCACACTAAGTGCCATGGTATAAATAAATCTCACTATCTCCAATGAAATTAAAAAAAAAATAAACAGTAATAATAATAAAAAAATATTTAAATCTCAAAATCATAAGCTTAATCTAAGGGTGTTTAAAGATTAATCATAATGGTTAATTAGGCGGAGTGTTAAATCAGGCCTAGGCCTGCATGAGATCTAGCCGTCCGCCGAGCCCAAATTCATATATAAAAAAAAAATTCATCGGTTTATACTTACGAATGGGTATATAAGTCAGAAAGTTGAAGCCATAATTTTTTTCTTGAAGTGGTTCCATAGCCACGAATGTGAACAAACCCACAGTCATTCGTGGGCATAGTTCTTTGCTTAGTCCCATGTCCACATTGTTGTCTTGTCGTGGACTGTGATTGATTTGTTTTGCTATGTGTCACTATGTTTGATTGTTTATACATGTAATCTCTTGGATTTATTGTTGGATGATAGATTTGTAAATTTTAGGGATGAATCTGCAATTTTTTTGGTTGTTTTGGATTTTTTTGATTTTTCTCGATCGTTTTTTGCTGTGGGTGCGGTGGACTGGACGATCATAGAGCCAATCCGCCCCTAGCATCCGGACGGGGGCACCTGCCCATGGTGGGCAATGCCAAAGCCTGGGGGCCCAAACTATCCCCAGTGCTTATGTGAGGACAGGGGACGAGACGAGACATGGGCAACCTCTCTGGGTGTAGGTAACACCCCTAGTCTCTGTTAGTCTTTTTTGTATTGTATTTAATTTGAAGAAAATTATAACTTAATGTTATATTATTTCTTTTTTAAAATTTATAAGTATCTTAATGAAATACATTTATAATTAATATGGTTGGATAGCTTGCTACACAATATTTAATTCTTGTACACATACTACTTAAAACATTTTAATATTATTTACTGTTATACATTATCTAGAAAAGCCAAAGCTTAGTTTATCATTCACATAGGATTATCTTTTGTCTTTTATGTTTTATAATTCATATAACTCGTTTACAAAGTTTAGCCTCTTTCTTTTAATTGCAACATATAACAAGCGTATACACGTAAAGTTTTCAAAGTTAGTGGAAGAATGAAATTTCGAAATTTATTATTTTCCTTCTTATATGTTTACTCATTTTATTTATGCATTGTATCACTTTGTTTATAGTATTTTTAAAAAACTTCAATTGAAGTTATTGAACTATTTATTTTAGTCTAAAAATATTTAACTCTTCCAAATTTATAATTATAACTTAGTCCCGCGTCCAAGCAAGCGAGTTCAAACACTCGCCTGTGCCTGGTAATTTTGTGCAGCGAGCTCGTACGAAAGGTGAGCTTCATGCTCGCTCACTAGTTACTGTGCATGCGGGGATATGGGCTAGCCCAAAATGCTGGCGATCATATTTTCCATACGAGTCGACCATGGTAGGGAGCTGTCCGGTACTTGCAATGGCAATTAAGCTCTCTGCAATGGTCAATGCATCTGTGCATGGCGACTGCATGCATTGGTCACTAACTAGCGCATGAGTTGATACAAGCATTGAATAATTGCGATGCTCACCGGCCCGCTTATATTGCACGAGTGGTCGAGCTTCATGATTGCTTACCACAATCATCCTGTCACTATCATCAACATGATGGGCATCTTTGGTACGTGCACTTTTTCGACTATTGGTGGCCAATATTTGATCACATTGATAAAAATCCCTTACGTTGATAAAAAATGGAGGAAAAAGAATTTGGAAGTCCCAGTCACTTGCATTGATAAGCCTCTATGACTTTCTCATTTATTGTTTTGCTGGCCCTAGCTATCCTTTTTTCTCTTTTCCAGCTTTTTAAGTTTTCCCTTATATTTATTGCCTTGAGCTCTGCATCCTGTCTTTTCGTTTTTATTTTAGTAGGGCCACTAACAAGATTTACACCAACAATAACAATGGAAGTAAAAAATATTTGGTCAAAATAAACGAGTTATTCTACTCCAACCAAGCTCCTAAAAATGATGAAATACATAATAACCAAGTTTTCGGAAACTTCTTCATGGTGGCCGTATTACATGTCCAATTCACAAGGAGTCGCAAAATGTTCTATTTCATTATATTCTATCTATGTCCTAACGTTGGGTTTGTGTGCGTTATGGGTTTTTGGCTAATTTTCAATGAGGCTTTGATACCAGGCTTATTATTAGAAATAAAAGATAAAATGATCCAATGGGATAGATATTACTAATATCTAAAGGAAGTTAAGCTCTCTATCCGAACAATAATACCAAAGGAATATAGAAAATCACCACCCAAGGAAAACTCACAAAGGATATAGAGCAAGAACTTGCCACTTATCAGAATCTACTGAAGGATAAGAGTTATAAGAATGAACTCTTCTTCATAAGCTAAAAGCTCAATTTTGTAATCTAACTCAAATATGAATTTTTCATTAGCATAAAGGGGTTTATATAGGAAAACTTGGAACAACCCTCCAAGAATGAGTAATTAAAGCTTGCTACTTCCCAACTAACATTAATTAAGAATATTGCCTAGAGATTTTCAAAAGACATGAGAAAATCTGAAAATTTGCAACATTCTACCAACCTTGCACAACCTTTAGTAAAATCCTTATAACTTTCTCTAGAAGACTCCAAATTGCACATTGTTTGATTCGTTGGAAACTAAAGACATGAGGATTTCCAATGAGATATAGCTTGCTTGCTAAGTCATCTAGAATCTTTCTAGAATTAATTTCAAAATCATACTAGACAATGGGCTGGGTAATGAGTTGGTCTTTGGAGTCATTGGGCTTAGTGGCTTCATTGGATTCGTTGGGCTGGTCCTCAAACACTCCTGTGTCATGCTCCTCTAGTTGAAAAAGACTTGCCCTTGTGTCTTGCTCTCCTTCTTCAGCATAATAGGCAAAAGATTAGAAACATTGAAAGTTGTTGAAACACTATAATTACCTGCAAGCTCCATCTTGTACACATTATCTCCAATGCGTTGAAGCACCTTGAAAGGGCCATAAGCTCTAGGCCTAAGTTTAGCATGGTGTCCACCTAGAAAATGTTCCTTCCGAAGATGAATCCACACCAAATCACCTTCTTCAAAAGCTGCTAGTTTTTGGTGCTTGTTGGCTTGCTTCTTGTACTTCTTAGTTTGCTTAATAATGCAATCTTGAACCTGCTCATATAGCTTCTTAATGAATTTTACCCCCTCTTCTGCATCTCCAGTAAACTACTGGGTAGTAGGGAGTGGTGCCAACTCTAGAGGACTAATGTGATTTTGTCCATCAACAACCTCAAATGGACTCAGTAGTTTGACCCTTGGATTGATTATAAGCAAACTCAGCTTCTATTAACAAGAGATACCATTGTCTAATATTTTTTCCCACAAAAATGCTCGACAAATTGCCCAAGCTTTGATTGACTACTTCTGTTTAGCCATCTGTTTAGGGATAGCAAGTAGAACTAAATTGAAGATTAGTTTCAAGCGTTTACCAAAGAGTATGCTAGAAATGACTTATGAACTTGGTGTCTCGATCTGAAGTAATTGTCTTAGGAATACCATGAAGCTTGACAATCTCTTGAAAGTAAAGATTAGCCACATGAGAAGCATCAAGTTTCTTATTACAAGGAACAAAATGCGGAATTTTGGAATAGCGATCAACAACTACTGTAACAGAATCTTTGTTCCTTTGAGTTTTTGGCAAACCCACATTAACAAAATCCATACTTACATCTTCCCATGGAGACTTAGGAACTGGAAGTGGAGTGTACAACCCCGTATTTTGGCCATGACTCTTGGCAATGTGACAAGTTCTACAACGCTCCAATTGTCGTATAACATCTTTCTCTATCTTTGGCTAATAGAAATTTTCCTTGACAAGAGCAAGTGTCTTGTCTCTCCCAAAGTGTCCAGCAAGTCCACTACCATGAGCTTCAATAATAATGAAATTCCTTAAAGAGCAGTGTGGGATACATAAACAGTTGCCCTTGAATAGATAACCATCTTGTAAGAAAAAGGGATGATGAGGACCCTTTGAACACTCTTCCCATACCTTTGCAATGAAAGGATCTTCCTGGTATAGCCTCTTTACTATTTCAAAGTCTACAACATTTACTCACAAAGTGGAAAGTAGGTAATGTTGACGACTTAAAGCATCAGCCACTTGGTTTTGAACACCCGCCTTATGAATGAGAAGAAATGAAAATGACTGCAAAAACTCACTCCATTTGGCATGATGGCTATTAAGCTTTTGTTGGGTATTTAAGTACTTCAAAGCTTCATGATCAGAGAAGAGAATAAATTCCTTAGGAAGAAGATAATGACTCCTAATGGTGTAAGGAGCGAACAATGGCATACAACTCTTTGTCAGAAGTCGAATACTTCTTTCGCAAATCACTCAAGTTTTCACTAAAAAAGGCTATAGGCTTACCTTCTTGGCTAAGAATAGCACCAATTCCCACATTTGAAGCATCACAATTAACCTCAAACATTTTATCAAAATCGAGTAAAGAGAGAATTGGAGCTTCAGTCACCGTCCTCTTCAGGACGTCAAAACTCTTCTCAGCTTCACTTGTCCACTTAAAATTACCACCCTTCAAACATTCGGTGATAGGAGCAATGATCTACTAAATCATTTGATGAACCGCCGATAAAAGGATGCAAGACTGTGAAAACTTTGAATATCATGAAGTGACCTTGGTGTAGGTTAGCTTGTAATTACTTCAATCTTACTAGGACCCATCTTTATGCCCCCACTGGAAACAACATATCCCAAAAAGACAAGACTTTCATAAAGGAAGTGACACTTCTTCAAGTTGGCAGACAACTTTTGCTCCCTTAGAGTGTTGAACACTTTTCCAAGATGCTTCAAGTATTGTTCTTTATCCTTGTTGTACACCAAAATATCGTCAAAATAGAAAACAAGAAAATGCCCAATAAATGGTCTAAAAACATGATTCATAGGCTGCATAAAAGTGCTAGGAGCATTAGAAAGACCAAAAGGCATAACCATCCATTCATATAGGCCATCCCTTGTCTTAAAGGCCGTTTTCCACTCATCTCCGGGCCTTATACGTATTTGGTGATAACCACTTCGCAAATCTATCTTCGAAAAAATAGTAGCACCATGAAGTTGATCAAGAAGATCATCAAGTCGAGGAATTGGAAAGCGGTATTTAATAGTAATCATGTTTACCACTCTACTGTCAACAAACATAGGTCGTGTTCCATCTTTCTTAGGAACAAGAAGAGCTGGGACATCACATGGACTCATACTCTCTTTCACCAAGCCTTTAGCGAAAAGCTCTGCCACTTGTTGTTGCAACTCTTCGTTCTCCTTAGGACTCATCCTATAAGCCGCCTTATTAGGAGTGACAGAAGCAGTTACAAGGTCAATGCAATGCTGAATATCTCTCATGGGAGGGAGACCATGTGGAATCATAACATCGAGAAACTCAACAAGAAGTGGTTGTAAAATTGGAGGTGGCTCATTCTTTTGTTCATTTTCTTATAACACCATAAAAGCACAAGCTTCAGTAGCATACTCTAACTCTTTATTAATCCCAAATTTTGTGAGTAAATTAGTTCCCTCTCCTTTATCAAGTTTGGGAGTCTTCTCTAAGTGACAAGGACCTAAGACAACATTCACTCCATCTTTTACTAAAACATAGGTGTTTTTAAAATCATCATGGATAGCTCTTTTATCATACTGCTAAGGTCTACCAATTATTAACTGACATGCATTCATAGACACAACATCACATAGTACTTTATCTTGATAATTCTTTCCAATAGAAAATTGAATAAGACATCCTTATTGACTCTTACCTCATTCCCGAATTTGCTGCTTTTGAAATTTGCAAGTCCGTGTCCGCGTGAGTTCCATCAAATCCGAAAAAATGTGAAAATGTAGGGCATGAATTAATTTAAGTTTTGAAATTTCCACATGGCCACCTGCATATATACACAATAATTAATTTCCTCAAATTCATGTAATAATTTAGAGATTAAGATCATAAAATTAGGCTGTTATCAATTTAGTTAGAATTAATTTATCGAGATTCAACTTATTCAATTACTAGTAAGAAAAGTGTGATTGACTTAAATTTAAGTGTAAAATAATCACAATATTATAACTCAATCATCTCCTCAACTCATCCATTTTATCATCAAGTGGATTTCTTTCATGACGTGGTGGTGATTCAACATTTGGTCAGTGATGACGACCCGCCATGTTAATCTGGCTCTGATACCAACTGATACCGGGCTTATGATTGGAAATAAATGATAAAAGTATCCAATGGGATACAAATATCACCACCCAAAGGAAGATAAGCTCTTCACTCGAACAAGAACACCAAAGGGATACAAAAAATACCACCCAAGGGATACAGATCAAGAAATCACCACATATCGAAATCCACTGAAAAATAAGAGTTGTAAGAAGAAGTTCTTCTTTATAAGCTAAAAGCTCAATTAATTTGTAATCAACTCAAATCTGGATTTTTCATTAGCATTAAGGGGTTTAAATAGAAAAACTTGGAACAACCCTCTAAGCATGGGTAATTAAAGCTTGCTATTTCCCAACTAACATTAATTAATAATATTGCCTAGAGAATTCCAAAAAATATGAGAAAATCTGAAAATTCGCAACATTCTACTACTTTAGCTGGCACAGTTTTCAGTAAAATCCTTATAACTTCCTCTAGAAGACTCCAAATTGCACACCGTTTGATGCGTTTGAAACTAGAGACATGAAGCTTTCTAATGAGATATAGCATGTTGGCTAAGTCATCTAGAATCTTCCCAGAATTAAGTTTCAAAATCATACTAGATAGTGGGTTGGGTAATGAGTTGGTCTTTAGAGCCATTGGACTTAGTGGCTTCATTAGATTCATTGAGCTAGTCCTCAAACACTCTTGTGTGAGGCTTGGGCCATAGAACACAGGCTAGAAGGAATTTTTGACCTTGTTTGTGACTTGGGAAGTGTCAGATAAAAAGTTTGTGCGACACGTCGAGTGAGCTCTTTATTTTCGGGGTGAAGCTTAGGTAGAGAGCATGCTCGACACTTGCTTGATAATGTCGCTCAAGCGAACGTTAGACATAGTGAATATTGCTCAATGCCTCATTTGAGCAAATTATGCAATAATTGAAGAATTGAGACTTTCGTCGTGTAACTCTATAAATATGAATGCTATGATAGTGTGCATGGTAATTGTTCTAAATAGTGTATCAAAGTGTATTTTGTTATTTCTCAATAATAAAATACTCTGCAGTTCTATGGACGTAGGTACATTATTGAAACATATTAATTTTATGTTGTGTGATTCATTATTTGTTTACCTTTTACTTTTTTTTTTCCCCATCGTTTTTATAACACCTAATTCGTTTCATTTAACATCCCGTCCCAATATTTATTCTTAAAGCTGCTTTATTAATGAAACTCTCAGCTTATAAATCATGAAAACTCTCAGCTTATAAATCATGAAAACATCCATCAGAAAACATTAAAGTAATGATCATGAAAATCATATTAGTAATCTTTCAGTTAATCATTTTCTCTTCCAAATTCTTCATCACTATGATTGATTTGTAACCTTATTACCCGGAAGCAACTAGAACATACTTAAAAGTATTTAATTTATTCTATCAATTACTAGCTATGATCAGCTTTCTTGGCTTCAGGAATATCTATTATTTGGATGGCTATCATAAATCCTTGAATTTTTTCCACAGCATCTCGAAAATTGTAGGTGGCAGAAGAAAACATAAATACAGTTATCACAGACAGAATGACTGGGCAGTATGCATTTTCAATAAATTATTGATGTGCCCTAATCCACAGATGCTTACGTTGCATATTTATTTCATTTTCTTTTGTTGGTTTCCGCATGGACTAAAAAAACTAAATGTGTGGTGAGAAACAAACAAGATTAATGTGGCAAAGGCAAACGCACATGATGATAAGCATGACCGAAAAGTTGCCGGAAGGAATCATCAAGAAGAGATAATTGGTTTAATTTCTGTCCCTGCAATAATAGATTGCTCAAATCTCCAGAAGCCATCTGTAAAAGGACGTGGGAAATAGAACCCTACAATATTCGAAAAAGAAAAACGTGTGGAGTTTCAGTGGCTTGTCAGTAATACACATGTTCATTGTTTCTGTTTAGTTTTTGTTTTTATAACCTATTTGGACAGCAAGTACACCGTTTTTTTTTGGTTCTAAAAAATATTCAAAAGCATTAAATATATATATATATATATATATATAAAATCAATTATATCTCAAGATAGCTCCCGTGGACGCAGCACCGCCCAACCTAATTATCTATACTTGCCGGCCAGAGTGATGATTATGATCGTCTCCGTAGTCCGTGTAGACCAGACCAGATCACACCATCAGGGAAAAAATACAAATGAATTAGACCCTACATGCCGGCAAGCTTGGAACCACGAATTAATTTCAAAGGAATGGAAAACGTGGCTCAAACGAGTGTCGACCATCCTAAATCTAATTTGTTATCACAATGATTCTTGTTTGATTTAATCTTATCTAATTATTATAATTTTTTTAAATTTTTATATTAAATAAAATAAATAATTCAATTATTTTAAATCTTAAAATAAAAATAATATTAAAAAAATAAATTCTGATAATATTTTATTCAATTTTTAAATTTTATCTCAATTAATCTCATACGTAAAAATAAACAAGTCTATTTTTTGATCCTTTACAAACTATTCTCTAGATTTAAAATTCTTTAAAAATAGTAAAAATAGTTATCATCGTGTTAAAAACAAAATTCTTAACGAAATCCTAAGGTTTAGATGTTTAGTATCTTTTGTTTTAAAAAATGGGTATTCCATCAAATTTTCGTATGCAACATGCAAAATAATGAATTAAAGTGTAGTGCATGGTGCAATGGCAGTGGAAGAAGAAGAACTATCGAAGCATTGGAAAAGACTTAATCTAACTACTGAAGAAAATTCTATTTACCATGCTTCTCATGCAAAAGAATATGGTAGTAGGCAACACTGCATAATTGGCAAAGTACTTTTTGGAAAGGCCTTAACCATGAAGCCTTTAGGAAAATGATGGCTCTAGTATGGAGACTAATGGACTGAGTGAGGTTTAAGTAGTTGGGGGGATAAGAAATTCTTAACTGAATTCCAAAACATAGTTGATGAGGAAAAGGTGCTCAGTCAGAGACCTTGGCTTTTCGATACGAACCTCTTAACCCTTCAAGAAGTGGATGAATATGATGCTTTTAATTCAGTCTAATTTAGATATAAACTTTTTTGGGTACAACTCCATAATATGCCTCTAGAAGCGATGTCTGAAGATTTGGGAAGTTAGTTTGGTGCGACTCTTGGACATGTTATTAGGGTCAATGCTAGCTCTGATGGTTCAGCTTGAGGCAGATGCCTAAGAGTAAGAGTTGCAATAGACATTCACAAACCTTTGTTGAGAGGTCGATGGCTAAGCTTTGAAGGACAACAATACTCAATATACTTCAAATATGAAAGATTACACAATCATTCTGCTTCCATTGTGGCATACTACTCCATCAAGGAAAGGGATGCACTAGACAGAGAAATGAACAGAGGGGAAGAAAGGGAGAAGATCCAGCAGTTTGGGCTTTGGCTTAGAACTCAACCAATGAACACTAATATATTTTATTATAGGAAGTATTGGGTGCAATTGAATAGGATCAACACCAAGGGAAGTAGGAGACAGAGGATCGAAGTACTGGTTATGAGGGATCAAAGGCTGAAATGAAGGAGTGGCCACAAAAACAAGTGTTCAGAAAAGAAAATCAAGAAATGAAAAGGACACAATTACATATTGAGAGAGAGGATTATGCAAACACAAATTATAAGGAATATGGATATGTTGCCATTAAAAAAATGTAGAATTGAAAGGAGAGTCAAGTCTAAAATTAGAGGCAGAGGAGTTAAACAAAGACAATAATGAGGGAATGATGGATTTGGAAGCTCACATACCAGAATTGGAAGGCCTTCCAAAAGCTAATGACTTGAGCCTACTCAACTTATCTCGACAGAAAGAGGAATCGGTTGTCTTAATACAAGCGGAAATTGCTATGATTAAGATATGAGGCAAGCTGGGAACTAAGGGATCAATGCAATGGAATTATATCATCTAGTTGGAACCAGATTACATCATGGCAAGAATCTTATTTAAGGGGTGTACACAACAAATTACAAAAATGTAGGGAAGCTTTAGTTCATTGGAAGAATCAATCTCTTGATAAGCAAAGGAAACAGGTTTGGAAAAACTCGATAAGCTATCTAAAAGGTAGAATGCTAACAATGGAAAGCTGTAAGCAACAGTACAACAATTGCAAAAAGAAATAGAAGATCTATTGGAAGCAGACAATGCCAGATGGAAATAAAGAGCCAAACAGACCTGGCTCAAACGTGGAGATAGAAACACAGTTCTTCCACAGAGTTGCAAATCAAAGAAGGAAATTCAATGAAGTTTAGAAAATTGTGAGGGATGATGGAACTGAAGGTTGCAACAAAAAGTACATTTTAGACACATTTGAGTTATATTATAAGAAGCTATTTTCAACTTCTCAACCTAAGATCCCTAATTGCTTGAAGTTTGTAGGGAAGATAGTGGATGACCACATGAATAGGCACTTAACAGAAGATTTCAATGCCACTAAGGTAAGGACAACTTTGTTCCAAATGAATCCATTAGGTTCTCTTGGCCTTGATGGATTCTTAGCTATGTTTTATCAAAACCATTGGGACATAGTGGGAGATGATATAACTCGAGCTGTCCTTGATATCCTTAACTATGCAGGTGACCTAACTTGTATTAATGAGACCTACATAGTGCTAATACCTAAAGTAAAAAAGCCTCAAATAGTCACTGAATTCAGGCCTATATCTTTATGCAATGTCATTGAAAAACTAGTCTCTAAAGTTCTAGCAAACCCACTTAAAAAAATCTTGCCTAAAATCATATCTCCCACTCAAAGTGCCTTTGTACCAGGCATATTAATCCTTGATAATGGAATTGTGGCTTTTGAGGCTATGCATTCCATGAGAACTAAAGGAAAAGGGCAACAGGGCTACATGTCTTTGAAGTTTGATATGAGCAAAGCATATGATAGGGTGGCATGGACTTTCTTTAAAGCAACAATGGAAAATATGAGTTTTAATCCAAGATGGATTGACTTGGTGATGAGGAGTGTTTCAACAATGTCATATTCCCTGCTCATTAATGGCACTCCTCAGTCATGGTTTCAACCTATAAGGGGATTAAGACAGGGAGATCTCTTATCTCCCTATCTTTTTATCCTAGTAGCTGAAGTTTTGAACTCACTCTTGTACCAAGATGAAGCTTCTAAGCAAATTCATGGGTTCCAATTTGGTAGGAGCAAGTTGTGCATTAATCATTTGTTTTTTTTGCTAATGATAACTTATTATTTTGTTATGCCAATGCAATAGAATGGGCAAAGATGCTTGAACTACTTGACCTATATGAAAGAGGCTCTGGGCAGAAACTTAACAAGGACAAAACCTCAATATTTTTTAGTCTAAATACTAAGGAGATGACTAGAGATCATATCCTTGGCATGGATGGACTTAGAGCTATTCAAAGCTATGAGAAGTACCTTGGTTTATCTATTCTTATAGGTAGATCAAGGTTTCAAGCCTTTTAAGGAATCCTAGCCAGAGTAAGTAGTAGGGTGAATAATTGGAAAACAAACTCCTCTTACAGGCAGGAAAATAGGTTTTACTCAAGGCTATGATTCAAGCTCTACGTACCCACCTATTGCATGGGGGTCTTCAAATTGCCTAAGGCCCTTCTACAAGAACTTAATAAAGTTATGAAAAAATTTTGGTGGGGCCAACAACAAATGGAAAGAAAGACACATTAGGTTTCTTGGCAACAAATGAGAAAGGAAAAAAAGTGTAGGAGGAATGGGATTCTGAGATTTCGAAAGTTTCAATACTACTTTGTTAGCTAAACGAGCATGGAGGATTATGCAACAGCCGCAATCCTTGGTATCACAAGTTCTTAAAGTGAAATATTTCTATAAAACAGATTTTTTGAAGGCAACAGTATGTGCCAGACCATCATTTATTTGGAGAAGTATTTGCTCAGCTAGACATCTAATTGAAAAGGGATCTGTTTGGAGGATTGGTACATATATTTGGTAGCATAGGCGGCTACATAGTCCTTCATCATACAAGGTCCAATCTATAACTCAGGTGCTTCCTGGGGATGCTAAAGTAGCTAACCTTATCAATCACACAATGAAACAATGGAAGACAGATTTGGTAAGGGAGGTCTTTGAAGAAAATGAGGCTGATACAGTTCTTAAAATCCCAATTAGCTCCTCTGGAGTAGAAGATATATTACTTTGGCTTAGATCTAAAGATGGTGTTTTCAATGTGAAAAGCGCTTATCATCTCCAAATGGAACTGAAAACTCTAGTTAATGGTCAATCCTCTTCTACTATCGCTAAGAAGGCAGATTGGATCAATTGTTGGAAACTTAAAATCCCAAATGCAGTGAAGAATTTCATGTGGAAAGCTTGCCTCGAGTCTTTGCCCACAAGATTGAATTTGGCTAAGAAGAAAATTTATGAATCTCCAAAGTGTCCTATGCCTAGGTGAGGATGAAACTGTGGCCCATATTATGTGGAATTGTCCCTCTGCTATGGATGTATGGAGTCAGGCCCCATCTAGACTACATAAATGTTCTATCAGGTCTGGAATCTTTAGTGAATTGGTTGAGGCACTAATGTTAAAATGTGATCAAGACACTATGGAATTATTTGCAATAATAGCAAGAAGCATTTGATATAGGAGGACTCAATTTATTTTTGAATACTCCTTTACTCACCCTAGGTGCTTTGGCCAAGACAGCAAAGAAATCTTTGGAAGAAATTAAAGTTGCCCAACAAAAATCTTTAGTACATGATTGTGGGGGTAACAGAGGTGATCAACAAATGGCAACCTCCACCTTCAGGTGTTATCAAAATTAATTGGATTGCAAGTTTGAATGAAGGAAGAGGAAGAGTAGGCTTTGGCCTAGTGGCTTGTGTTCATGAAAGCAAAGTGTTGGCTACCAAAAAACTCTCAAGTCCAAGTCTAATTGATTCTCTACTTGCCGAAGGCCTAGGTGCTTTATATGCTGCAAATATGGGTAGTGAATTGGGATACAGATCTGTCATAATAGAGTGTGATTCTCTAATAATTGTCAATGGATTAGAATAACAACTAGTTAGATGGGATAGAGTGGGAATGATCATTAGTGATACCAAAACAATGCTTTCTTCTTTAGCTAGCTGGCGGGTTTCACATGTTAAAAGATTAGGCAATGTTTATACTTATAATCTTGTCAAAGCTGTAATATCGATTCCAGATGATGTAGTTGATCTGGTTGTTTGTTCAGACAACCTATCAAATGTAACTCCTTTCTAAGTTTAATGAAGTTCAAAATTTCCTCAAAAAAAAAAAAAAAAAAAAAAAAAAAATAAAAAATAAAAAAACTTAAAGTGGAATGCAACATTTCCATGAAAAAAGTAAAAGGTTCTGTCCAAATAAATATAAAAATATAAAAAACTAGAAAAATTTAATATATATAGAAAAAAAAGAACCAAAATATAGAAAATTTAAAAACATTGCAAATCCAAGAGGCATTAAAAGTTAAAACTAAGAATTGAAAAATAATAACTGATAATTAAAAACTTTAAAAAATCTATAGAAAAATATTCAAATAAAAAATGAAAAATAAGAAAAAAATGGAGTGAGTCTAGAAAGATAATAATAAAAAATGTAACAAAAATAAAAAGAAAAAAAAAGACTTTCGAGGAACCAAGAGGAGTATTGCAAGAGATTGCATTTCTTGAGGCGATAATTTTTGTCCCAAAAAATGCAGTTTGGTCTCAAAAGATGTTTGGAAAAAAATTATTCATTTGAATTTCATCTTCAAAAGTCCATCTCAAAAAGTTTTGGAGATAATTTTTTTTCCCTCAAAATTATTTTTAGGGATTAAATGTGTTCGACTTGTTTGAAGCCATTCGAATTAAATTTTTTTGAGGATAAAACAATTTTGTCCCAAAAAACTATTCAAACTAAATATTATCTATTTGGACAATTGTTTAACTATTCAAACGTGTCAGTGGTATTTGGTCGCAGTCTTGGCAATCCAGGTTCATGTGGTATTGGGGGGGTAATTTGCAACGAGTCAGGACGTCATGTCCAGGCTTATGCTTCACATCTTGGTTTTGGCTCTAATAATAAAGTAGAACTTATGGCGCTTCTTCAAGGTTTGAGGATTTGCAAAGCTTTAAATATCACTAAGGTGATTTTTGAAATGGATTCACAGGTAGTTATTTCTTGGTGGATGAGAGGAAGATGTGGTGTTTGGTATCTGGAGGATTTTTGGGAGGAAATTATTGAACTGACCCGAACCATACAATGTCATTTTCAACATGTTTTGCGTGAAGGTAATAGAATGGCAGATTGGTTAGCCAAAGCTGGGGCTTCAGGGGAGGAGTTGGCGTTCTATACTCATTGTAATATGCCTCGGTTTTTACGAGGGTTGATCCGTTTGGACAGTTTAGGCCTCCCATCTTTAAGATGTTAGGTCTGGTTTGTGTTTTTTTTTTGTTTTGTCTAATAGGTCTAGTGGTGTTTTTGTTTTTGGAATGTGGTTCTTTTGGTTTTTATTGGGTTTTGTTTTTTTGTTTCCACGGTATTCTTCCGCCATAATGAGGGTTTTTAATAAATATGGGAGGGGGTCACTCTTGGACATGTGACCTTTCGCTCTTCTTAAAAAAAAAAAGAAAAAAAAACTATTCAAACGTGTTGATAATTTAATTCGAATGATACTAATTTATTTGATACTGTTCGAATGAAGCGAGTATTCGAACGCTTTCTTGTTGTTTGAACAAGATAGTTTGTGTTCAAACATACATAATCCGATTGAACACCCTTGAAAAAACGTTTGAATTAAACATCCTATTTAGTCTGAAGGACCTTGTTCGAATGGTTTATTCTCCATTTTAATAATGAAAAATTAGTTTGAACATAACAGTATGCATTCGAATGATCAAACATGCAAAGTGTTTGAACACACTAATATTCCATTCGAATTGCAGTGATGATTTCATTTTCATTTGAATGGTCTTGGGTTGCTCGTTCGAATGGCGGCAGAAATAGTGTTCAAATGATAATAATTAATAACTAATGTTCAAATTGAATATTTTATGTTCGAATGGTAATCACTAATAGTAAATGACAAATTTAAAATTAAAACTACATTTAAAAATTAAAATTAAAGTATCACAGTTATGCAAATGTTGCAATAAATGAAAATAAGTTAATAGACATAATGTGATAAAATTAGTTCTAAATTGGTGGTGGCCTAAAGTTTTAGGACATCATTAATTGCATCTATTCGAACATTTTTTGGGATTGAATTCCCATCTTTCTCTGGATTACTTCTTGTATTCGTGCCTCCATATCTGCTGCCAAATACAATCGATTCTCCAACTCTCGTTGCTTGGACTTCAAATGTTTAATCTTGAGCATTGCTTCCTCTAAGTCTTGAGAGATATTATTTGATCTACTTTAAGGAGAGGATGAGGTTGAGGAGGAGGAAGGTTTCACACAACGTTATAAGTTCCTCAAATATCCAGAACAAGGTCTAAGAACCTGAGAAAAGATCTCAACATCGTTAAGGGAAGATTCATTAGGTGCAACAACATTTTGCCGAAGTGAAACCATGTTATCCTACAAAAACAAAATAGAAAAGAAAAATCATTACAAATAGTATAAATAACACATATATTATTAGGCAATATGAACGAAATTAAACTTACATAATTTTCTTAAGTTTCGGGATTGGTCCAAATACCATCGTAATTTGTATGCAATTTAGCATACAATTGAGTTAGATTATAGTCAGTAGGACTATCTTATTCCTGCAAAAGGAAAATATATGTTACAACTTCAATTACAAATGTTGGTATGTTAATATTTAACGGGGACTCATATGACATTACCAATTTCTTTAATAGTCGATGAAAAGATCTAGAGCCCGCATGATGGTGTATCGTTAAATTTGCTCTATTTGCTTTGTTGACAATACTCCGTTGCTTCAAGAAAAGAAACAACAAGATTACTATATTTGTTCCATGCATCTAACACATAGCATAATAAAAGATGGTAGTAAAATTACTTGATATGCTGGATCTTTAAACATATTAC
Organism: Carya illinoinensis; assembly: GCF_018687715.1. NCBI lineage: Eukaryota > Viridiplantae > Streptophyta > Magnoliopsida > Fagales > Juglandaceae > Carya > Carya illinoinensis. The sequence goes on along the minus strand of NC_056754.1, from coordinate 25,339,231 downwards.
AAAACTTCTTCCATGTTTTAGAATGGGTTTTGATGCTCCTTTGTTGCATTATTAAACTTTTGATAGTGTGCATAGAATCTACCTTTATACCTTCGGAATGGATTACTCATTAGTTTATCAACAGTTACTTGATCCTCTTGCCAAATAAAATTAAGTTCAACCTCATCCTTAAAAGAATTAGGAAACTACTTATAAGTTAATTAATAATTGAATAAAATTGTTTTATAAATAACTTATTACCATGTAATGAGTTTTGATGTGGTATTTCATATCTTGGGTAACCTTGGCCTAGTAGGGTGTAGCCATGGGAGCATATGTAAGGTACCAACAAAGGAAACAAGCCAAGCTGCCAGATCCCTAGAGCCACTAGTATGATAATTAGAAATATCAGCGTTAATTTTTTCCACTTTTCGTAGTTTCTCTACAACAACTATACAATAACTAAAGAATATAATTTAACATAATTATTTTATTTATAAAACACTATTACTTAAATATCATCACATAAACTCAAGTTTCCATCTAACATGTCTTGTTTTGGGTCTAGTGAGGTTAGTCCATCTATTTTAGTGGTTTGAGATTCGTAGAGAGTAAGACACTTATTAGTAATAACATATGTTCAAACCAAGGGATGAACTCTTCCTGCCATCTTTGATGTTAAAAGAGTAAGATACTAGAGATGAAATCTAAATTCATAAAAGCTTGGTGAGTGATGATACTTCTCTTTCGGGTTGAATCGATATTGCCTAAACTATCATTTGCTTTTCTTTTTTGTTTGAGGACAAACAAAGTTGTAAGTTTGGGGGTATTTGATGACTTGCAAAATTTCATATTGCAGATTTTACAAGTTCGCTCGAGCGGAGGTTTTTGGCCGCTCGAGCGAATTCAGGCAGATTC